>NW_022262801.1:102500-107500 GCF_002021735.2 Oncorhynchus kisutch
GTGTGGCTTATGTGTGTGTCTCCACCCCTCTGCCCCTGCCAGTCTTAGCAGCAGTTATCTATCAGTCTTAGCAGCAGGTATCTGCCAGTATTAGCAGCAGTTATCTATCAGTCTTAGCAGCAGGTATCTGCCAGTATTAGCAGCAGATATCTGTCAGTCTTAGCAGCGGGTATCTGTCAGCCTTAGCAGCAGGTATATGTCATTCTTAGCAGCATGTATCTATCATTCTTAGCAGCAGATATCTGCCAGTCTTAGCAGCAGGTATTCATCAGTCTTAGCAGCAGGTATCTATCAGTCTTAGCAGTAGGTATCTGTCAGTCTTAGCAGCAGGTATCCGCCAGTCTTAGCAGCAGGTATCTATCATTCTTAGCAGCAGGTATCTGCCAGTCTTAGCAGCAGGTATTCATCAGTCTTAGCAGCAGGTATCTATCAGTCTTAGCAGCAGGTATCTGTCAGTCTTAGCATCAGGCATCTGTCAGCTGTAGCAGCAGGCATCTGTCAGCCTTAGCAGCAGGTATCTGTCATTCTTAGCAGCAGGTATCTGTCATTCTTAGCAGCAGGTATCTATCATTCTTAAAATCATGTATCTATCGTTCTTAGCAGCAGGTATCTGCCAGTCTTAGCAGCAGGTATTCATCAGTCTTATCAGCAGGTATCTACCAGTCTTAGCAGCAGGCCTCTGTCAGTCTTAGCATCAGGCATCTACCAGTCTTAGTAGCAGGCATCTGTCAGACTTAGTAGCAGGTATCTATCAGTCTTAGCAGCAGGTATCTATCATTCTTAGAAGCAGGTATCTATCAGTCTTAGCAGCAGGTATCTATCAGTCTTAGCAGCAGGTATCTATCAGTCTTATCAGCAGGTATATGTCAGTCTTAGCATCAGGCATCTACCAGTCTTAGCATCAGGTATCTGTCAGTCTTAGCAGCAGGTATCTGTCAGTCTTAGCAGCAGGTATCTGTCAGCCTTAGCAGCAGGTATCTATCAGTCTTAGCAGCAGGTATCTGTCAGTCTTAGCAGCAGGTATCTGTCAGCCTTAACAGCAGGTATCTATCAGTCTTAGCAGCAGGTATCTATCATTCTTAGAAGCAGGTATCTATCAGTCTTAGCAGCAGGTATCTGTCAGTCTTAGCAGCAGGTATATGTCAGTATTAGCAGCAGGTATCTATCATTCTTAGCAGCAGGTATCTATCAGTCTTAGCAGCAGGTATCTGTCATTCTTAGCAGCGGGTATCGATCAGTCTTATCAGCAGGTATCTATCAGTCTTAGCAGCAGGTATATGTCAGTCTTATCAGCAGGTATATGTCAGTCTTAGCATCAGGCATCTACCAGTCTTAGCATCAGGTATCTGTCAGTCTTAGCAGCAGGTATCTGTCAGTCTTAGCAGCAGGTATCTGTCAGTCTTAGCATCAGGCGTCTACCAGTCTTAGCAGCAGGCATCTGTCAGCCTTAGCAGCATGTATCTGCCAGTCTTAGCAGCAGGTATCTATCAGTCTTAGCAGCAGGTATCTGCCAGGCTCCAATCATGGATGAAAAACCAATAAACTAGCAAATGTTTAGGTCAGTGGTTCACGCTATCTCAGGGATACACACACACACACACACACACACACACACACACACACACACACACACACACACACACACACACACACACAATCAGGGAGAGAGACACGCACACACACACACAAATCTGTCATTTCAAGGTTGTCCTTAAAATTCCCATCAGACGATAACGAACATGCCTTTGTTTAGCTTGAGCTACAAGCGTGACGGACAAGTGTCACACATAATTCAGAGTTATGGAAGCAGATTTGAATGAAATGAGCGGTTTAACAAATTGATTGAAGGCTGGGTTCTTCAGTGAACAGCTGTTGCCTTTCCCAGCAATAATGACATGTAGCTAGCAGACCTGGGTTAAAAAACTATGTAAAATAATTTCAAATACTATATCTATGCTTGATTGAGCTTGCCTGTTGCCATGAATCCAATAGAAGTCTAAAAATGACAAACCCCACCCACCTGACACAGGCTAAACAAACGCTGGAAGCATTTGAAAGATATCAAATAGTATTTCATTCCAGGTCTGGTATCTAGACAGTACTGGATGACATGGTTCCAGACTGATAACAACACAGGCTCTACATACGTCAATGGACTGAAATAACCCTCAGTCAGAGGCTAAATTGGTTTAATATCTTAGTTAATTTTTCATTCACATTTCCCAGACGAGCAACTAAGCATATTAAATGAATCCCTCTCTCATGCGTTCACATGGCTCAGCGTGTTTGTGTGTGTATGTGTGTGTGTGTATATGTGTGTGTGTGTGTGTGTGTGTGTGTACGTGTGTGTGTACGTGTGTGTGTATGTGTGTGTGTGTGTGTGTGTGTGTGTGTGTTTTCTCGTCTGTCTTTATGTTTGTGTGTTTGTTTCTGGGCTTGGCACTGTGGGAACTTGGTTTTGGCTGAGTGGCGTCAGGAGGATCTCTGTGTAATCTGGGTCTCAGCACACAGGCTTTGCCCTCTCAGCTCCCAGCTCCCAGCTCTCTGCCATCCTCTTCCTCTCCCTCTCCCTTCAACAGACTAGATACCGTTTCTACCCTTCCTCTCCCACTCCCTTCAACAGACTAGATACCGTTTCTACCCTTCCTCTCCCACTCCCTTCAACAGACTAGATACCGTTTCTACCCTTCCTCTCCCTTCAACAGACTAGATACCGTTTCTACCCTTCCTCTCCCTTCAACAGACTAGATACCATTTCTACCCTTCCTCTCCCTCTCCCTTCAACAGACTAGATACCGTTTCTACCCTTCCTCTCCCTTCAACAGACTAGATACCGTTTCTACCCCTCCTCTCCCTCTCCCTTCAACAGACTAGATACCGTTTCTACCCTTCCTCTCCCTTCAACAGACTAGATACCGTTTCTACCCCTCCTCTCCCTCTCCCTTCAACAGACTAGATACCGTTTCTACCCTTCCTCTCCCATTTGTAGACTAACAGGCTAGACTTTAGTCTATCTACTTTCTACTTTCAGCCTTTAAGAGGTTTGACCCTTTGTCTATTCCCATCCGCTGCCATTCGTAAAGAGGCTAGACAGTAGACAGTTAACCCTCTCTGTGTCTATACTCTCCCAGCTTTAAAGTGGCTAGTAGGCCCTGTCTGTAAGCACTATCCCCCCAACTCTCACTACTTCCAGCTCTAAAGACTCTAGTAACCCTCTCTCTACACCTCTATCCATAAAGACTCTAGTAACCCCTCTCTCTATACCTCTATCCATAAAGACTCTAGTAACCCTCTCTCTACACCTCTATCCATAAAGACTCTAGTAACCCCTCTCTCTACACCTCTATCCATAAAGACTCTAGTAACCCTCTCTCTACACCTCTGTCCATAAAGACTCTAGTAACCCCTCTCTCTACACCTCTATCCATAAAGACTCTAGTAACCCCTCTCTCTACCCCTCTATCCATAAAGACTATAGTAACCCCTCTCTCTACACCTCTATCCATAAAGACTCTAGTAACCCCTCTCTCTACCACTCTATCCATAATGACTCGATTACCCCTTTCTCTACACCTCTATCCCTAAAGACTCTAGTAACCCCTCTCTCTACCCCTCTATCCATAAAGACTATAGTAACCCCTCTATCTATAAAGATTCTAGTACCCCTCTCTCTACCACTCTATCCATAAAGACTCTAGTAACCCCTCTCTCTACCCCTCTATCCATAAAGACTATAGTAACCCCTCTCTCTACCCCTCTATCCATAAAGACTCTAGTAACCCCTCTCTCTACACCTCTATCCATAAAGACTCTAGTAACCCCTCTCTCTACACCTCTATCTATAAACTCTAGTAACCCCTCTCTCTACACCTCTATCCATAAAGACTCTAGTAACCCTCTCTCTACACCTCTATCCATAAAGACTCTAGTAACCCCTCTCTCTACCCCTCTATCCATAAAGACTATAGTAACCCCTCTCTCTACACCTCTATCCATAAAGACTCTAGTAACCCCTCTCTCTACCACTCTATCCATAAAGACTCGATTACCCCTTTCTCTACACCTCTATCCCTAAAGACTCTAGTAACCCCTCTCTCTACCCCTCTATCCATAAAGACTATAGTAACCCCTCTATCTATAAAGATTCTAGTACCCCTCTCTCTACCACTCTATCCATAAAGACTCTAGTAACCCCTCTCTCTACCCCTCTATCCATAAAGACTATAGTAACCCCTCTCTCTACCCCTCTATCCATAAAGACTCTAGTAACCCCTCTCTCTACACCTCTATCCATAAAGACTCTAGTAACCCCTCTCTCTACACCTCTATCTATAAACTCTAGTAACCCCTCTCTCTACACCTCTATCCATAAAGACTCTAGTAACCCTCTCTCTACACCTCTATCCATAAAGACTCTAGTAACCCTCTCTCTACACCTCTATCCATAAAGACTCTATTAACCCCTCTCTCTACACCTCTATCTATAAAGACTCTAGTAACCCTCTCTCTACACCTCTATCCATAAAGACTCTAGTAACCCTCTCTCTACACCTCTATCCATAAAGACTTGATTACCCCTTTCTCTACACCTCTATCCATAAAGACTATAGTAACCCCTCTCTCTACCACTCTATCCATAAAGACTCTAGTAACCCCTCTCTCTACACCTCTATCCATAAAGACTCTAGTAACCCTCTCTCTCCACCCTCTTTCCATAAAGACTCTAGTAACCCCTCTCTACCCCTCTATCCATAAAGACTCTAGTAACCCCTCTCTCTACACCTCTATCCATAAAGACTCTAGTAACCCTCTCTCCACCCTCTTTCCATAAAGACTCTAGTAACCCCTCTACACCTCTGTCCATAAAGACTCTAGTAACCCCTCTCTCTACACCTCTATCCATAAAGACTCTAGTAACCCCTCTCTCTACCCCTCTATCCATAAAGACTATAGTAACCCCTCTCTCTACACCTCTATCCATAAAGACTCTAGTAACCCCT
>NW_022262801.1:110000-135701 GCF_002021735.2 Oncorhynchus kisutch
CCCTAGAACATCTTTCCTTAAATACAGAGGCAGTAGTCTTTGTAGTGGGCTCTGAGGAAATGTGGCTGGCCCGCATCATTCCCCCAAACAGTCCTTTGGTTCAGACATGGACATGAAAATGCATGTTTTATGAATGAGCACATGGCCTCGTGACCTCACAGCGAAGGGCTGCACACGCACACACACGCACACGCACACACACACACGCACGCACGCACGCACACACACACACACACACTGGCGCACACACATACTGGCACACACACACACACACGTACACTGATCTGAGTCAAACAGATGGGTTGCATTCCAATATGTACAGACAGTTGGGTTTATTTAAAATATACTGTAATGTGCTTAAATCTGTGCATTGAGCTATGTTGATGTATGTGCATGTGCCTGGCTTCATGTGTACAGCTCTAGATTTTACTTTTCTTTTCAATAAAGTTTTTTGGGGGAACTTTAAAAAAAGCTTTTTAGCCATGTAGACATGACAGATAGGAAAGACAATGTGTACAGTATTAAATGGAATCCCATCAATTCCACTGTCTGTGATGAAGGTGCTGAAGTCTGGTTCCTGTTTGCTATGTTGTTCCTCAGGTGATTCCTAAAGACTACAAGACCATGACTGCTCTGGCCAAGGCCATCTCCAAGAACGTGCTGTTTGCTCACCTCGACGACAACGAAAGGAGGTAAGAACCACAAATCATAATCCAACTGACCCAAGATCAGTGTCTAGAGACGACTTCATCCTAGTTAAAACACATTAGTGACCGAGTGACTGAGTGAGAGAGCGACATTGTGTGTGTGAGCTAATCATAAAGAGGCCTTTTGTTGTGGTTGAGCAGTTTTCCCGTGTGGCCACAGTGGGCCAGTGTTGTCTGCAGTGCTGCTGGGTTGAAACAGGTCAGAAGTGGTGAGAAGAGGGGCAGGCAGACACTGGGCAGAGGGGCGAGGGGTACGGAGAGAGAGAGGGGGGCATGCCGGAGGGAAAATTGACTGCCTGTTGCCGCCCTCTCCTGTGTGTGTGTGTACGCTGTTGTTGTCGATCGCCATGGCAACCAATCCCCCAAAAAGGCAGGCAGTGTGGATGTTTGACAGTAATCTAAAGTGTGTTGAAATTTTGGTGGGGTGCGGGGTTGGAATTGGGTTACTCGGAACGACACGATTCGCCACGGCTCTGAGAGAGGGTCTGAGGCTGTGGGGTTTGACAAACACAAAACAGCAACAACAAATCAAATCAAACTTTATTTGTCACATGCACCGAATACAACAAGTGTAGACTTTACCATGAAATGCTGACTTACAAGCCCTTAACCAACACTGCAGTTCAAGAAAGAGTTAAGAGTTTATTTACCAAATTAACTAAAGTAAAAAATAATAGTAACACAATAAAATGACAATAAGGAGGCTATATATAGGGGGTACCAGTACCAAGTCGATGTGCGGGGTAAAGTGATAATAAACAGATAATAAACAGCGAGTAGCAGCAGTGTTAGAACAAATGGAGAGGGACAGGGGACGGGGACGGGGACGGGGACGGGGGACGGGGACGGGGACGGGGGACGGGGACGGGGACGGGGGACGGGGGACGGGGACGGGGACGGGGACGGGGGACAGGGACGGGGGACGGGGACAGGGACGGGGACGGGGGACGGGGACGGGGACGGGGACGGGGACAGGGGACGGGGACGGGGGACGGGGACGGGGGACGGGGGCGGGGACGGGGGACGGGGACGGGGGACGGGGACGGGGACGGGGGACGGGGGACGGGGACGGGGGACGGGGGACAGGGACGGGGGACGGGGACGGGGACAGGGACAGGGGGGGGTCAATGTGTAAATAGTCCGGTGGACATTTGATGAGCTGTTCAGCAGTCTTTTGGCTTGGGGATAGAAGCTGTTAAGGAGCCTTTTGGTCTTAGACTTGGTCCTCCGGTACCGCTTGTCAGAGAGAGAGAAAGATTCATTAATCCCTCCATCCCTCCCCTTCACCCCATCTCTTCTCTCTTCCTCTCTCTTTCCTTCTCTACCTCTTTCTCTATCCCTCTATCCATCCCTCCCCTTCACCCCATCTCTTCTCTCTTCCTCTCTTTCCTTCTCTACCTCTTTCTCTATCCCTCTATCCATCCCTCCCTCCCTCCCTCCCCTTCACCCCATCTCTTCTCTCTTCCTCTCTTTCCTTCTCTACCTCTTTCTCTATCCCTCTATCCATCCCTCCCCTTCACCCCATCTCTTCTCTCTTCCTCTCTCTTTCCTTCTCCACCTCTTTCTCTATCCCTCTATCCATCCCTCCCCTTCACCCCCTCTCTTCTCTCTTCCTCTCTCTTTCCTTCTTCTTTCTCTATCTCTCTATCCATCCATCCCTCCCTTTCACCCCCTCTCTTCTCTCTTTTTCTATCCCTCTATCCATCCATCCATCCCTCCCCTTCACCCCATCTCTTCTCTCTTCCTCTCTTTCCTTCTCTACCTCTTTCTCTATCCCTCTATCCATCCCTCCCCTTCACCCCACCCCCTCTCTTCTCTCTTCCTCTCTCTTTCCTTCTTCTTTCTCTATCCCTCTATCCATCCATCCCTCCCCTTCACCCCCTCTCTTCTCTCTTTCTCTATCCCTCTATCCATCCCTCCCCTTCACCCCCTCTCTTCTCTCTTCCTCTCTCTTTCCTTCTTCTTTCTCTATCCCTCTATCCATCCCTCCCCTTCACCCCATCTCTTCTCTCTTCCTCTCTCTTTCCTTCTCCACCTCTTTCTCCTTTCTTCCCCTTTCCATCCCACCCCACCCCTACTATTCACTCTCTTCCCTCCCTATCCCTCCACCCCTCCTCCATCCCTTCCTTCCTTCCTAATCTCCAGGCCAGTACTGTGGAAAACATCTCAGGTGGCTCCCTCCCTCCCCTCCCTCCCTCCCTCTTTGCTCTGGACAGCAGCCTGAATACTGGTTCATTGCCGGGGAGAATCCATTAGGTCTGTATCCCAGGCTGCATCCACAGAACAGCAGGGAAAAGACTCTCTCCCTTCACCCCTCGATTCTAGCCTCCCGACGGTCCCAGGGAGAAAACACAAAACACACCTTTTTCCATTCTTTCGTCAGCTGGTAATTTACTGCGCTCCTCACTTCTTGGCACAGGGCTTCAGTCTGATTGCACGTCAGTGTTGTTGCAACCAGCCGACAGTTTGCCCAGCAGTGGCAGGCAGAGAAGAAACATGTGATATCATAGAATCACACAGGCAGAAGTACACTGTAGTAGAGACCTTGGTTCAAGTAGTACTTGTTTCCTTCAAAATAATCTGAGCATTTGATTATGTCTTCCTGGAGTGACAGATGGGAGAGGTTTGCACTTTTGGGTCTACACCCTTAGTTCAGTTGTGTCAGGCAAGCTCAGAAAAGCGCAGTGAAGTATTTTAAATAAAGCAAATACTATTTGAACCCAGGTCTGATGTAGTCACTTAAATCTAGTGCTTGGGTGGCTGATACGGAGGCTTAGGGTTACATTGGCACCGGACCATAAACTTGCCTTGTTTTAATGTATACAAGACCTGTTGGCATGACCAGACCATACATGACCACACAGCCCCAGAGGAGACTGTATATGATTCTGAATTTATATGACTGGCTGTCGTGTTCGTGTAGCGGCTACAGAGACGGGCCGTCAGCGACAGACCGACAGACAGACAGACAGACAGACAGGCCGACAGACAGACAGGCCGACAGACAGACAGACAGACAGACAGACAGACAGACAGACAGACAGACAGACAGACAGACAGACAGACAGACAGACAGACAGACAGACAGACAGACAGACAGGCCGACAGACAGACACACAGAACAGCATGGTGTCTGATTAGACAGACAGACACACAGAACAGCATGGTGTCTGATTAGACAGACAGACAGACAGGCCGACAGACATGCCGACAGGCAGAAGAGCACAGCATGGTGTCTGATTAGACAGACAGACAGACAGGCCGACAGACATGCCGACAGGCAGAACAGCACAGCATGGTGTCTGATTAGACAGACAGACAGACAGACAGACACACAGAACAGCATGGTGTCTGATTAGACAGACAGACAGACAGACACACAGAACAGCATGGTGTCTGATTAGCTCATGTCTGAGTGATGGGGTGTAACGATGATGACAGGTCAGGATTATGTGTGATCAGCCGGATGGCGGAAGCTGTGACTTGGCGTTAGTTTAGCTCTGACAGGGCCGTGCTGAGTCCAACTCCCTCAGCCTTCAGCTGATGCGCTCAGTCACATTGAAGTTCCATTACCATAGTTTTGTGGTTGACACGTGACAAACTTCCACAATTTGTTCCTCTTGAATCCAGTCATACCACTTGTACGAAACACTGTTGTTCAAAACCAATAGGCCTAAAGTACAATTTGTATACGCTTTCTAAATGAGCCAGAGATGTCTGGGGCTGACGTAGATGGCCAGATGGTTTGTGATGGTTTGTGATGGTCAGTGCTGGCGTACCCTCTCTGGAGTGTCTGTCCATGTCTGGTGTTGCTGAGCTGAGAGGCTGTTGTCAATGACAGATGGGCCCTGATTGGCTAGAGTTGTTGGTTCCAAGGCTGTTGCTATGGCAAGGCTGTTCCAACATCTCAGACACTCTGGACCCACTCCAAAATACATACCGCCCCAACAGATCCACAGATGACACAATCTCAACTGCACTCCACACTGCCCTCACCCACATAGACAAATTGAATACCTATGTAAGAATGCTGTTCATTGACTACAGCTCCACATTCAACACCATAGTGCCCTCCAAACTCATCACTAAGTTCAGGACCCTGGGACTAAACAACACTGCAACTGGATCCTGGACTTCCTGACGGGCCGCCCCCTGCTGGTGAGGGTAGGCAACAGCACATCCGCCATCAACACAGGGGCCCTCAGGGGTGCGTGCTTAGTCCCACGACTGCGTGGGTGAACACCATCATCAAGTTTGCTGATGACATGAAGGTGGTAGGAGGGATCACTGACGAGGAAGAGGTCAGAGGGATCACTGACGAAGAGGTCAGAGGGATCACTGACGAAGAGGTCAGAGGGAGACATGGCAGTGTGGTGACGATGTGAAGGTGGTAGGAGGGATCACTGACGAAGAGGTCAGAGGGATCACTGACGAGGAAGAGGTCAGAGGGAGACATGGCAGTGTGCTGACGATGTGAAGCTGGTAGGAGGGATCACTGAAAAGGAAGAGGTCAGAGGGATCACTGACGAGGAAGAGGTTAGAGGGAGACATGGCAGTGTGGTGAAGATGTGAAGGTGGTAGGAGGGATCACTGACGAAGAGGTCAGAGGGATCACTGACGAGGAAGAGGTTAGAGGAAGACATGGCAGTGTGGTGACGATGTGAAGGTGGTAGGAGGGATCACTGAAGAGGAAGAGGTCAGAGGGATCACTGACGAGGAAGAGGCCAGAGGGAGACATGGCAGTGTGCTGACGATGTGAAGGTGGTAGGAGGGATCACTGACGAGGAAGAGGTCAGAGGGATCACTGACGAGGAAGAGGTTAGAGGGAGACATGGCAGTGTGGTGACGATGTGAAGGTGGTAGGAGGGATCACTGACGAGGAAGAGGTCAGAGGGATCACTGACGAGGAAGAGGTCAGAGGGATCACTGATGAGGAAGAGGTCAGAGGGAGACATGGCAGTGTGCTGACGATGTGAAGGTGGTAGGAGGGATCACTGACGAGGAAGAGGTCAGAGGGATCACTGACGAGGAAGAGGTCAGAGGGAGACATGGCAGTGTGCTGACGATGTGAAGGTGGTAGGAGGGATCACTGACGAGGAAGAGGTCAGAGGGATCACTGACGAGGAAGAGGTCAGAGGGAGACATGGCAGTGTGCTGACGAAGTGAAGGTGGTAGGAGGGATCACTCTACCCACATGCTCACACATACTTATACTGACACCCCAACACACACACACATACTATACACCCACACACATAACATGTTCACACATGCATACTGACGCCACACACACACACGCGCGCACACACTTTCACACTCACCACATGCTGCTATTGCCTATTATCTATCCTGCACATTGACTCAGTACTGGTACTCCCTGTATATAGTCATGTTATTACCTGGTAGCTCTGCACATTGACTCAGTACTGGTACTCCCTGTATATAGTCATGTTATTACCTGGTACTCCCTGTATATAGTCATGTTATTACCTGGTACTCCCTGTATATAGTCATGTTATTACCTGGTACTCCCTGTATATAGTCATGTTATTACCTGGTACTCCCTGTATATAGTCATGTTATTACCTGGTACTCCCTGTATATAGTCATGTTATTACCTGGTACTCCCTGTATATAGTCATGCTATTACCTGGTACTCCCTGTATATAGTCATGCTATTACCTGGTACTCCCTGTATATAGTCATGTTATTACCTGGTACTCCCTGTATATAGTCATGTTATTACCTGGTACTCCCTGTATATAGTCATGTTATTACCTGGTACTCGCTGTATATAGTCATGTTATTACCTGGTACTCTCTGTATATAGTCATGTTATTACCTGGTACTCCCTGTATATAGTCATGTTATTACCTGGTAGCCCTGCACATTGACTCAGTACTGGTACTCCCTGTATATAGTCATGTTATTACCTGGTACTCGCTGTATATAGTCATGTTATTACCTGGTACTCCCTGTATATAGTCATGTTATTACCTGGTACTCCCTGTATATAGTCATGCTATTACCTGGTACTCCCTGTATATAGTCATGCTATTACCTGGTACTCCCTGTATATAGTCATGTTATTACCTGGTACTCCCTGTATATAGTCATGTTATTACCTGGTACTCCCTGTATATAGTCATGTTATTACCTGGTACTCGCTGTATATAGTCATGTTATTACCTGGTACTCTCTGTATATAGTCATGTTATTACCTGGTACTCCCTGTATATAGTCATGTTATTACCTGGTAGCCCTGCACATTGACTCAGTACTGGTACTCCCTGTATATAGTCATGTTATTACCTGGTACTCGCTGTATATAGTCATGTTATTACCTGGTACTCCCTGTATATAGTCATGTTATTACCTGGTACTCCCTGTATATAGTCATGTTATTACCTGGTACTCTCTGTATATAGTCATGTTATTACCTGGTACTCCCTGTGTATAGTCATGTTATTACCTGGTACTCTCTGTATATAGTCATGTTATTACCTGGTACTCCCTGTATATAGTCATGTTATTACCTGGTACTCCCTGTATATAGTCATGCTATTACCTGGTACTCCCTGTATATAGTCATATTATTACCTGGTACTCCCTGTATATAGTCATGTTAATACCTGGTACTCTCTGTATATAGTCATGTTATTACCTGGTACTCCCTGTATATAGTCATGTTATTACCTGGTACTCCCTGTATATAGTCATGTTATTACCTGGTACTCCCTGTATATAGTCATGTTATTACCTGGTACTCTCTGTATATAGTCATGTTATTACCTGGTACTCCCTGTATATAGTCATGTTATTACCTGGTACTCCCTGTATATAGTCATGTTATTACCTGGTACTCCCTGTATATAGTCATGTTATTACCTGGTACTCCCTGTATATAGTCATGCTATTTTTACTCCTTATTGTTATTTGTTTTTCATGTGTAGTTATTCCTTTTTTCACTATTTCAATTTAGTTGAGTTTTTCTTGTTATCTTTAACTCTGCATTGTTGGAAAAGGACCATAAGTAAGCATTTCACTGTTAGTCTACACCTGTTGTTTACCAAGCATGTGACAAATGAAATTGTGTTTGATTTTATTGCTGGGCTTTGCAGAAAGGTTTCTGCACTCGATGTTTCATACAGGTATACTGGCCTGACTGGCTGGAGTTCGTGCTCTTTGAAGCTGATATGGGTTGATGTCTCAGGTATGCAAGGCTGCTATTGGCTGATCTCTCAGGCATGCAAGGCTGCTATTGGCTGATCTCTCAGGCATGCAAGGCTACCAGCCACAAGCTGGTGTTGCTTGGCTGTTGGCTGTTATTGGCAGGCCTTGTCGAACAGTAATCTGTCATTGGCTGGTGTTTCTGATTTGGACTGAGCCTGGTGTGTTCTATGAGTCAGTTCCTTCCCTGGCAGCTGCAGCCGTGTGAAGAACAAGACGAAGGAAACATCCCATATCGTTAGTCACTCAGCAGTTATGTGAGCTGAACGGCCAGCGATCTGTTTCTCCTATTATCACTTTATTATATTATCATCCACTCTTCCAAAACAGGCTTCCAAAAGGGTTCTTCAGCTGTCCCCATAGGAGAACCCTTTTTGGTTCCAGGTAGAACCCTTTTTGGTTCCAGGTAGAACTCTTTTGGGTTCCATGTAGAACCCTCTGTGTAAAGGGTTCTACATGGAACTCAAAGGGTTCTACCTGAAACCAAAGAGGGTTCTTCAAAGGGTTAATGGGGACAGCAGAAGAACCTAAGAGTGAACCTTTCATCAACTACCAACCATTATCATCCCTTTTAATCATCAACTACCAACCATTATCAGCCCTTTTAATCATCAACTACCAACCATTATCATCCCTTTTAATCATCAGCCACCAACCATTATCATCCCTTTTAATCATCAACCACCAACCATTATCATCCCTTTTCATCATCAACCACCAACCATTATCATCCCTTTTCATCATCAACCACCGACCATTATCATCCCTTTTAATCATCAACCACCAACCATTATCATCCCTTTTCATCATCAACCACCAACCATTATCATCCCTTTTCATCATCAACCACCGACCATTATCATCCCTTTTCATCATCAACCACCGACCATTATCATCCCTTTTAATCATCAACCACCAACCATTATCATCCCTTCTAATCATCAACCACCAAACATTATCATCCCTTTTAATCATCAGCCACCAACCATTATCATCCCTTTTAATCATCAACCACCAACCATTATCATCCCTTTTCATCATCAACCACCAAACATTATCATCCCTTTTAATCATCATCCAACAACCATTAATATCCCTTTTAATCATCAACCACCAACCAGGGGAGGACACAATGAGTGGTACTTTGTGTTCTGACTGCAGCAGCTCTCCACTGCTGTGAGGTGAGGGGGTGGGGGAGATAGAGAGTATGAAGGCAGCAAAGCCAGCCATTGTCCCAGCCTCAGACACAGATGCCCTCTCTGAACCCTCTCTGAACCCTCCTGCTGCTGATGCCCAGGTGGGTCCCTGCCCTTAGTGCCCTGGGGCGATGTGGCACACTGGCACCTGCTGTTCCCCCCTGTCCTGCCAGCACCCTGTGTCCCTGACTCACCCCTATGCCCCCCTATGACCTCCCTCTTCACCCTCATGCCATTCCCTGACAGCATGCCCTCAGTCACCTGCCTGCTGTTGCCAGGCAAGACTTTCTCTCTCAGATTCCGAGGCTTTTCGCTGTTCTAGTTCTCCTTAAGGACCTGATATGACAGGTTCTCTGTTCTAGTTCTCCTTAAGGACATGACATGACAGGTTCTCTGTTCTAGTTCTCCTTAAGGACCTGATATGACAGGTTCTCTGTTCTAGTTCTCCTTAAGGACCTGATATGACAGGTTCTCTGTTCTAGTTCTCCTTAAGGACCTGATATGACAGGTTCTCTGTTCTAGTTCTCCTTAAGGACCTGATATGACAGGTTCTCTGTTCTAGTTCTCCTTAAGGACATGACATGACAGGTTCTCTGTTCTAGTTCTCCTTAAGGACATGACATGACAGGTTCTCTGTTCTAGTTCTCCTTAAGGACATGATATGACAGGTTCTCTGTTCTAGTTCTCCTTAAGGACATGACATGACAGGTTCTCTGTTCTAGTTCTCCTTAAGGACATGATATGACAGGTTATCTGTTCTAGTTCTCCTTAAGGACCTGATATGACAGGTTCTCTGTTCTAGTTCTCCTTAAGGACATGACAGGTTCTCTGTTCTAGTTCTCCTTAAGGACCTGATATGACAGGTTCTCTGTTCTAGTTCTCCTTAAGGACCTGATATGACAGGTTCTCTGTTCTAGTTCTCCTTAAGGACATGACATGACAGGTTCTCTGTTCTAGTTCTCCTTAAGGACATGACAGGTTCTCTGTTCTAGTTCTCCTTAAGGGGTATAGGGGGATTTAGTGGGGAGAGGGGGATGTTGGAGGTTGCAGATGGGAGTGTGACGAGAGGTCCTGCAGTAACAGAGGGGGAGGATGGGTAACCTGAGAGGAACAGGTAGGGTGGCACTGCATTGAGACACACACACACATACTGCTGCCAGTGCGAGACTGCACCGGTCCCGCAATCAACAGCACAGAAACCTCTCAGTCACAAACACACAACCTATACAGTACACACACACAAACTCATCCCCTGTGGACTAGCAGTCACAAACACACAACCTATACAGTACACACACACAAACTCATCCCCTGTGGACTAGCAGTCACAAACACACAACCTATACAGTACACAAACTCATCCCCTGTGGACTAGCAGTCACAAACACACAACCTATACAGTACACAAACTCATCCCCTGTGGACTAGCAGTCACAAACACACAACCTATACAGTACACAAACTCATCCCCTGTGGACTAGCAGTCACAAACACACAACCTATACAGTACACAAACTCATCCCCTGTGGACTAGCTGTAGTAGTTTAAATGGGCTGGGTATCATGGCTTTTGTGGAATGTAGGTCAGACAGACTAGTTCCCAGGAAGCCTGGTCCCTGGTTTCTGGTCCCTGGTCTCTGGTCCCTGATCTCTGGTCTCTGATCCCTGATCTCTGGTCCCTGGTCTCTGATCTCTGGTCCCTGATCTCTGGTCGTGGTCCCTGGTCTCTGATCCCTGATCTCTGGTCCCTGGTCTCTGGTCCCTGATCTCTGGTCTCTGCTCCCTGGTCTCTGATCCCTATTCCCTGGTCCCTGGTCTCTGGTCTCTGGTCCCTGGTCCCTGATCCCTGGTCTCTGGTCCCTGGTCTCTGGTCCAGCTGGGAAACTAGATAAAACATCAGACTAGCTCTGGACACATTTCCTAGGCCAGTGGGACATTATAGTCTGTCAGTCTGTGCTGCTCTCTGTGTGACCTTGGCTGAACTGTAACCCTCAGTAAAAGCAGAAGTCATGGTGCTGCCCCATAGCTACTGTACCACGGTACACACACCCACACCCACACCCACACGTCATCCCATCAACAGGTGTGTGTTATCAGGCTGTGCTGAGCAGTGCACTGTGGGGTGTAAAGTGTAGAAACAGAAACACCTGTGCCACTGTTATCTCTATAGACTGAAACCATTAAGTCATAGTTGAGCTTGTCTTTCACATTACTCTCTTTTGTTGCTGTGAAAGTGAGAGCTTTTGATTAGATAGAAGGATCAGGTGTAGACCCTAGCAGACGAAGGTAATATGTTACCAGGAGGGGGTGGTGGGGGCTGTCAGATTGGTTATGTGGGTTACAGTATACGTGTGTGTACCTGTGTGTGTCCAGGTGCACTCTGATTTCTGGGGGTATATTTGGCCTTCCTATCACACTCTATCTCAGCAAGACTTCCCCTGTAATAGTGCTCGGTCCCATTAACAATGACTTTAGATACGGCAGATAGAATGTTATCAGCATTACAAACAGGACTGTGTGTTTCCCTGGGCTGGCTCTGATAGGCTATCTGACTGGTTGCTATGCGGTTGCTATCTGACTTCCTGCTGATGTGATAGGATGTGTGACTGTGATACTGGACCATTTCCACACACCTGGACCGACAACTTGGCTGACCTCCCATCTGGCGGACTGTGTGTATAATAAGTTGTGTTTGTGTTCTTGCTCGTGTGCCAGTGTGTTTACGGTAATGTACTGTATGGCATTAGCTGCAGCCCCATATGTTTGCGCACCCACCACCACAGGGGTACAGTTGCAGGTCTGTGTGTGTGTGTGTGGGGGGGGGGGGGGGGGGTGTACATGCATCAGCTGGAGTTACATGTGTCTGTCTGCAATTACACACACACATCCCATGGGTACAGTTAGGACAGAGACCATGGGTACAGTTAGGACAGAGACCGTGGGTACAGTTAGGACAGAGACCTTGGGTACAGTTAGGACAGAGACCGTGGGTACAGTTAGGGTAGAGACCGTGGGTACAGTTAGGACAGAGACCGTGGGTACAGTTAGGGTAGAGACCGTGGGTACATTTAGGACCAAGACCGTGGGTACAGTTAGGACAGAGACCGTGGGTACAGTTAGGACAGAGACTGTGGGTACAGTTAGGGTAGAGACCATGGGTACAGTTAGGACAGAGACCATGGGTACAGTTAGGGTAGAGACCATGGGTACAGTTAGGGTAGAGACCATGGGTACAGTTAGGACAGAGACCATGGGTACAGTTAGGACAGAGACCGTGGGTACAGTTAGGACAGAGACCATAGGTACAGTTAGGGTAGAGACCATGGGTACAGTTAGGACAGAGACCGTGGGTACAGTTAGGACAGAGACCATGGGTACAGTTAGGACAGAGACCGTGGGTACAGTTAGGACAGAGACCATGGGTACAGTTAGGACAGAGACCATGGGTACAGTTAGGACAGAGACCATGGGTACAGTTAGGGTAGAGACCATGGGTACAGTTAGGACAGAGACCATGGGTACAGTTAGGACAGAGACCATGGGTACAGTTAGGGTAGAGACCATAGGTACAGTTAGGACAGAGACCGTGAGTACAGTTAGGATAGAGACCGTGGGCACAGTTAGGACAGAGACCATGGGTACAGTTAGGACAGAGACCATGGGTACAGTTAGGGTAGAGACCATGGGTACAGTTAGGACAGAGACCATGGGTACAGTTAGGGTAGAGACCATGGGTACAGTTAGGACAGAGACCGTGGGTACAGTTAGGACAGAGACCATGGGTACAGTTAGGACAGAGACCGTGGGTACAGTTAGGACAGAGACCATAGGTACAGTTAGGGTAGAGACCATGGGTACAGTTAGGACAGAGACCATGGGTACAGTTAGGACAGAGACCGTGGGTACAGTTAGGACAGAGACCGTGGGTACAGTTAGGACAGAGACCGTGGGTACTAAAGGACAGAGACCGTGGGTACAGTTAGGACAGAGACCGTGGGTACAGTTAGGACAGAGACCGTGAGTACAGTTAGGACAGAGACCGTGGGTACAGTTAGGACAGAGACCGTGGGTACAGTTAGGACAGAGACCGTGGGTACAGTTAGGACAGAGACCGTGGGTACAGTTAGGACAGAGACCATGGGTACAGTTAGGACAGAGACCATGGGTACAGTTAGGACAGAGACCGTGAGTACAGTTAGGACAGAGACCGTGGGTACAGTTAGGACAGAGACCATGGGTACAGTTAGGACAGAGACCGTGGGTACAGTTAGGACAGAGACCATGGGTACAGTTAGGACAGAGACCATGGGTACAGTTAGGACAGAGACTGTGAGTACAGTTAGGACAGAGACCGTGGGTACAGTTAGGACAGAGACCATGGGTACAGTTAGGACAGAGACCATGGGTACAGTTAGGACAGAGACCGTGGGTACAGTTAGGACAGAGACCATGGGTACAGTTAGGGCAGAGACCATGGGTACAGTTAGGACAGAGACCATGGGTACAGTTAGGACAGAGACCATGGGTACAGTTAGGACAGAGACCGTGGGTACTAAAGGACAGAGACCGTGGGTACAGTTAGGACAGAGACCGTGGGTACTAAAGGACAGAGACCGTGGGTACAGTTAGGACAGAGACCATGGGTACAGTTAGGACAGAGACCGTGAGTACAGTTAGGACAGAGACCGTGAGTACAGTTAGGACAGAGACCGTGGGTACAGTTAGGACAGAGACCGTGGGTACTAAAGGACAGAGACCGTGGGTACAGTTAGGACAGAGACCATGGCTGCTCTGCAGGTGTGTTAGATAGAAATATGAGTGGTCATGACTGTGGTGTCAAAGTTAAACTATCACCTACAGCCCAACTAAGGCTGAGAACACTATTCTGTTGATGTTCATGTCTGTGTGTTTGCACGCCAAGATGGCGTAGCAGTAAGTCGTCCTGTCGTGTCGTGTCCCTGTATATTTTGTTTATATTTTGTTTATTTTTCGTTTTTTTACATATTTTTCGTTTTTTACATAGCTATCCCTTTAAAAACATTTTGCTAAACCTAAGCTTCCAAATACGCTGGATCTTCACAACTAGCTATCTAGCTAAACTGCAACCCTGGATGATTACCCCTGGCTAGCGTTTCCACCCACTTAGCTTGAAGCTAGCCCGGCCTGCGCTACCACCGTAGCATACTCCTGAGCTACAATACCCGGGCCCACGACCGGTCTATCGATGTCACCGCATGAAGAGGAATAAACAGACTCACCCCATCGCGACGTCCCCCAAAGGCTAACTCTCTAGCCCTCGCTATCTCCCTGCTTGCTAATTCGGCCTGCTAACTGCTAGCTTGTCCAGCTCCGGTCCGCTAACTGCTACCTTGTCTAGCCCGGGCCTACAAACTGTTAGCTTGTTAGCACAGGCCTGCTAACCGCCTGAATCGCCGCGTCCCAAACGCCCACCGGACCCATATTTACTTTCTATCTCTTTTGACTTTTAATTTGTTTATACCTTCCGGAAACCTGCCTCACCCAATGTGATACGGAATCGCTATTATTTTTTTATTTTTTTTTAGAACACACTCAAGAACCTCCAGAAGCTAACCAGCTAACTAGCTACAAGCTATTTAGTCATTGTTCGTTTTTTTAACCTGGATAACACTCGCCAGTCCAGCTTCCCTTCCCCATCCACCGCTGCCCCCTGGACACTGATCTCTTGGCTACATAGCTGATGCACGCTGGACTGTCCATAAATCACGGTACTCCATTCTGCTTGTTTGTTTTATCTGTTGGCCCCGTTGCCTAGTCTACGCCATTTTACCTGCTGTTGTTGTGCTAGCTGATTAGCTGTTGTCTCACCTACTGTTTTAGCTAGCTTTCCCAATTCAACACCTGTGATTACTGTATGCCTCGCTGTATGTCTCTCTCAAATGTCAATATGCCTTGTATACTGTTGTTCAGGTTAGTTATCATTGTTTTAGTTCACAATGGAGCCCCTAGTTCCACTCTTCATACCCCTGATAACTCCTTTGTCCCACCTCCCACACATGCGGTGACCTCACCCATTACTACCAGCATGTCCAGAGATACAACCTCTCTCATCATCACCCAGTGCCTGGGCTTACCTCCGCTGTACCCGCACCCCACCATACCCCTGTCTGCGCATTATGCCCTGAATATATTCTACCATGCCCAGAAACCTGCTCCTCTTATTCTCTGTCCCCAACGCTCTAGGCGACCAGTTTTGATAGCCTTTAGCCGCACCCTCATACTACTCCTTCTCTGTTCCGCGGGTGATGTGGAGGTAAACCCAGGCCCTGCATGTCCCCAGGCACCCTCATTTGTTGACTTCTGTGTTCGAAAAAGCCTTGGTTTCATGCATGTCAACATCAGAAGCCTCCTCCCTAAGTTTGTCTTACTCACTGCTTTAGCACACTCTGCTAACCCTGATGTCCTTGCTGTGTCTGAATCCTGGCTCAGGAAGGCCACCAAAAATTCAGAGATTTCCATACCCAACTATAACATCTTCCGTCAAGATAGAACTGCCAAAGGGGGAGGAGTTGCAGTTTACTGCAGAGATAGCCTGCAAAGTAATGTCATACTTTCCAGGTCCATACCCAAACAGTTCGAACTACTAATTTTGAAAATTACTCTCTCCAGAAATAAGTCTCTCACGGTTGCCGCCTGCTACCGACCCCCCTCAGCTCCCAGCTGTGCCCTGGACACCATTTGTGAATTGATCGCCCCCCATCTAGCTTCAGAGTTTGTTCTGTTAGGTGACCTAAACTGGGATATGCTTAACACCCCGCCAGTCCTACAATCTAAGCTAGATGCCCTCAATCTCACACAAATCATCAAGGAACCCACCAGGTACAACCCTAACTCTGTAAACAAGGGCACCCTCATAGACGTCATCCTGACCAACTGGCCCTCCAAATACACCTCCGCTGTCTTCAACCAGGATCTCAGCGATCACTGCCTCATTGCCTGTATCCGCTACGGAGCCGCAGTCAAACGACCACCCCTCATCACTGTCAAACGCTCCCTAAAACACTTCTGTGAGCAGGCCTTTCTAATCGACCTGGCCCGGGTATCCTGGAAGGACATTGACCTCATCCCGTCAGTTGAGGATGCCTGGTCATTCTTTAAAAGTAACTTCCTCACCATTTTAGATAAGCATGCTCCGTTCAAAAAATGCAGAACTAAGAACAGATACAGCCCTTGGTTCACCCCAGACCTGACTGCCCTCGACCAGCACAAAAACATCCTGTGGCGGACTGCAATAGCATCGAATAGTCCCCGTGATATGCAACTGTTCAGGGAAGTCCGGAACCAATACACGCAGTCAGTCAGGAAAGCTAAGGCCAGCTTCTTCAGGCAGAAGTTTGCATCCTGTAGCTCCAACTCCAAAAAGTTCTGGGACACTGTGAAGTCCATGGAGAACAAGAGCACCTCCTCCCAGCTGCCCACTGCACTGAGGCTAGGTAACACGGTCACCACTGATAAATCCATGATTATCGAAAACTTCAATAAGCATTTCTCAACGGCTGGCCATGCCTTCCGCCTGGCTACTTCAACCTCGGCCAACAGCTCCGCCCCCCCCGCAGCTCCTCGCCCAAGCCTCTCCAGGTTCTCCTTTACCCAAATCCAGATAGCAGATGTTCTGAAAGAGCTGCAAAACTTGGACCCGTACAAATCAGCTGGGCTTGACAATCTGGACCCTCTATTTCTGAAACTATCTGCCACCATTGTCGCAACCCCTATTACCAGCCTGTTCAACCTCTCTTTCATCTCGTCTGAGATCCCCAAGGATTGGAAAGCTGCCGCAGTCATCCCCCTCTTCAAAGGGGGAGACACCCTGGACCCAAACTGTTACAGACCTATATCCATCCTGCCCTGCCTATCTAAGGTCTTCGAAAGCCAAGTCAACAAACAGGTCACTGACCATCTCGAATCCCACCGTACCTTCTCCGCTGTGCAATCTGGTTTCCGAGCCGGTCATGGGTGCACCTCAGCCACACTCAAGGTACTAAACGACATCATAACCGCCATCGATAAAAGACAGTACTGTGCAGCCGTCTTCATCGACCTCGCCAAGGCTTTCGACTCTGTCAATCACCATATTCTTATCGGCAGACTCAGTAGCCTCGGTTTTTCGGATGACTGCCTTGCCTGGTTCACCAATTACTTTGCAGACAGAGTTCAGTGTGTCAAATCGGAGGGCATGCTGTCCGGTCCTCTGGCAGTCTCTATGGGGGTGCCACAGGGTTCAATTCTCGGGCCGACTCTTTTCTCTGTGTATATCAATGATGTTGCTCTTGCTGCGGGCGATTCCCTGATCCACCTCTACGCAGACGACACCATTCTATATACTTTCGGCCCGTCTTTGGACACTGTGCTATCTAACCTCCAAACAAGCTTCAATGCCATACAACACTCCTTCCGTGGCCTCCAACTGCTCTTAAACGCTAGTAAAACCAAATGCATGCTTTTCAACCGGTCGCTGCCTGCACCTGCATGCCCGACTAGCATCACCACCCTGGATGGTTCCGACCTAGAATATGTGGACGTCTATAAGTACCTAGGTGTCTGGCTAGACTGCAAACTCTCCTTCCAGACTCATATCAAACATCTCCAATCGAAAATCAAATCAAGAGTCGGCTTTCTATTCCGCAACAAAGCCTCCTTCACTCAAGCCGCCAAGCTTACCCTAGTAAAACTGACTATCCTACCGATCCTCGACTTCGGCGATGTCATCTACAAAATGGCTTCCAACACTCTACTCAGCAAACTGGATGCAGTCTATCACAGTGCCATCCGTTTTCTCACTAAAGCACCTTATACTACCCACCACTGCGACTTGTATGCTCTAGTCGGCTGGCCCTCGCTACATATTCGTCGCCAGACCCACTGGCTCCAGGTCATCTACAAGTCTATGCTAGGTAAAGCTCCGCCTTATCTCAGCTCACTGGTCACGATGGCAACACCCATCCGTAGCACGCGCTCCAGCAGGTGTATCTCACTGATCATCCCTAAAGCCAACACCTCATTTGGCCGCCTTTCGTTCCAGTACTCTGCTGCCTGTGACTGGAACGAATTGCAAAAATCGCTGAAGTTGGAGACTTTCATCTCCCTCACCAACTTCAAACATCAGCTATCTGAGCAGCTAACCGATCGCTGCAGCTGTACATAGTCTATTGGTAAATAGCCCACCCTTTTCACCTACCTCATCCCCGTACTGTTTTTATTTATTTACTTTTCTGCTCTTCTGCACACCAATATCTCTACCTGTACATGACCATCTGATCTTTTATCACTCCAGTGTTAATCTGCAAAATTGTAATTATTTGCCTACCTCCTCATGCCTTTTGCACACATTGTATATAGACCCCCCCTTTGTTTTCTACTGTGTTATTGACTTGTTAATTGTTTACTCCATGTGTAACTCTTTGTTGTATGCTCACACTGCTATGCTTTATCTTGGCCAGGTCGCAGTTGCAAATGAGAACTTGTTCTCAACTAGCCTACCTGGTTAAATAAAGGTGAAATAAAAAATAAAAAAATAAAAAAATAAATATTCACACACTGTCAGAAATGGTCAAGGCACGCAAACAGAGATGACTGGAGAGAAATGGGATCAGAGAGTGGGGTGGTGTGTGTACTGGCGTGTGTGTGTGTGTGTGTGTACTGGTGTGTTTGTGTGCACTGGTGTGTGTGTACTGTTGTGTGTACTGGTGTGTGTGTGTGTGTGTGTGTGTGTGTGTGTGTGTACTGGTGTGTGTGTGTGTACTGTTGTGTGTGTGTACTGGTGTGTGTACTGGTGTGTGTGTGTGTGTGTGTACTGGTGTGTGTGTGTGTGTGTGTGTGTGTGTGTACTGGTGTGTCTGGGTAATTTGTCAGAGCAGCACTCAGCACCCCTCTGTCCCCTGTCCCTGGGGACCCACTAGGTTGTCAATAGCATCTCTCTCTCTCTCTCTCTCTCTCTCTCTCTCTCTCTCTCTCATTCGCTATTACTCGCTCTAACTCCCCCCCATTCTCTCTTCTCTCTCTCTCCTCTCTCCTCTCTGCCTGCATCTCTCCCACAACTACAGAAGCTTAATGGTAATATCCATACCATACCACAAAGTATTCTCCTGAGTACAGCGGGACATTAGGCCAGTACTTAACTGAATACATTATTTTAATTCAATCGCCTAAAGCTTTTTGTTGCAAAATACTTCAGAACAGACAGAGCAAACAATACAAAATACATACAGTACCTGTCAACAGTTTGGACACCTACTCATTCAAGGGTTTTTCTTTATCTTACTATTTCCTACATTGTAGAATAATAGTGAAGACATCAAAAGGATGAAATAACACATATGGAATCATGTAGTAACCAAAAAAGTAATATTTTATATTCTTCAAAGTAGCCACCCTTTGCCTTGATGACAGCTTTCCACATGCTTGGCATTCTCTCAACCAGCTTCAAGAGGAATGCTTTTCCAACAGTCTTGAAGGAGTTCCTACTTATGCTGAGCACTTGTTGGCTGCTTTTCCTTCACTCTGCGGTCCAACTCATCCCAAACCATCTCAATTGGGTTGAGGTTGGGGGATTGTGGAGGCCAGGTCATCTGATGCAGCACTCCATCACTCTCCTTCTTGGTCAAAAAGCCCTTACACAGCCTGGAGGTGTGTTGGGTCATTATCCTGCTGAAAAACAAATGATAGTCCCACTAAGCACAAACCAGATGGGATGGCGTATCACTGCAGAATGCTGTGGTAGGTAGCCATGCTGCTTAAGTGTGCCTTGAATTCTAAATAAATCACTGACAGTGTCACCAGCAAAGCACCATCACACCTCCTCCTCCGTGCTTCACGGTGGAAACCACACATGTGGAGATCATCCGTACACCTACTCTGCGTCTCATAAAGACACGGCGGTTGAGCCCAAGCAAGTCTCTTCTTATTGGTGTCCTTTAGTAGTGGTTTCTTTGCAGAAATTCGACCATTAATGCCTGATTCACACAGTCTCCTCTGAACGGTTGATGTTGAGTTGTGTCTGTTACTTGAACTCTGTAAAGCATTTATTTGGGCTGCAATTTCTGAGGCTGGTAACTCTAATGAACTTATCCTCTGCAGCAGAGGTAACTCTGGGTCTTCCTTTCCTGTGGCGGTCCTCATGAGAGACAGTTTCATCATCTTGATGGTTTTTGTTTCACACTTTTTGGTTACTACATGATTCCATATGTGTTATTTCATAGTTTTGATGTCTTCACTATTATTCTACAATTTAGAAAATAGTCAAAATAAAGAAAGACCCTTGAATGAGTAGGTGTGTCCAAACTTTTGGCTGGTACTGTAGAAACAGACAGTTATAATGCTGTTTATTTGATAGGAATTGATGTGTTTCTGCTATACAGCAATAGTCCTCCCAGGTTTGTAAACTAGTGGTGGTCAGTCAGTGGTCAGTCCTCCCGCTCATTTAATCCACCAATTAACCAGCGGAGTAATGAGTTGATGAAGTGATGGACCTTCTAATCTCTCACCTCTGACCTCTATACCCCCTGACCTTAGCCATGTTGGCCCCTGCTGACGGACAGTGAACATCGTTACGTGAGAGTAGCAGGGAGAAGTTGATGTCTCGTGTGTGTGTGTGTGTGTGTGTGTGTGTGTGTGTGTGTGTGTGTGTGTGTGTGTGTGTGTGTGTGTGTGTGTGTGTGTGTGTGTGTGTGTGTGTGTGTGTGTGTGTGTGTGTGTGTGTGTGTGAGAGTTAGAGTCTGTGGTAGTGGTGGTAAAGCCAGAGAGACAGAGACCAAGAGGGGAAGAGACAGAACAAGAGAATAGAGAGAGAAACTGAGGTCCTAAGTGTATCTAAGGCCACCGTATGTAGACTAAAGGAAACCGATCTGCTTGAGGAAGCGCAGGGTGATGATGGTATCAGATTAGCTTCTGATATCCCATCAGTCAAATCAGCCCAACATCAATGGCTGTGTAACTCTATCTCTCTGTATCTCTGATCTGGAATCTGGAGCACAGCAGAGCAAATAGAGGACGTCTGCTTCCTGTTGTTGGGTTGTCAGAGGCATTCATGGTGGGACCACAAGGACCAAGTAACCTGATCAGGAAAAGTTCTGGTCCTAATGAGGAAAACCTCTGGCCTCCTAGGGTTGACAAGATGCTGGTACCTTTCTTTTCAGAAATCCATTTTGAAGGATTTCCAGTTGGAGGATTTCCCTTCTTGCTTATCCACTCCTGATTCTGGGAAACTCCAAATGGGATTTCTGGAAAACCTAGGAACTTTGGTAAAGTTAGGCTTACTGGTATCTGGCATCCCTACTCTGAGGCATGTGACTAACAGAGAAGGAGAGAGAGAACTGTGGTCTGAGCTGTGTGTTGTTACAGTGAATGTGTATTAGTGATACAATTACATTAGATGAGATTATTTTTGACGATATATCATATTGTTTTGACAATATCGCAATTTAATTGTTGTACTTGTTGGCTGTACCTGCACCAAAACTCCAGTATTTTTCCTTCATAGCTTGTTCTCCATCTTCTTTTTAAGTAGGGAGGCCATTTGTGTTCTGCACAACTTGTTCCTCTGCAGCAGACGTATGGTGAGCAATATGTTTGGAAACATCGAATCCTAATTAAATCACAGTGTCAAATTGCAATACGTATATAATCATGGGAATCGCAATACATATCGTATCGGCACCTATGCATCTTGATAATATCGTATCGGGAGGTTCCTGGCAATTCCCAGCCAAAGTGTTACAATGGTTTGACCTCTAGAGGGTGTTGTTTTACCCATGTAGGATTATTAAGCAGATTAACCATGATCCATCTCATTTCTGTTATTGCACAGGGCAACACCTTGACAACATGCCAGCTGGACTTTTTACTGTGTCCTCTGGTGTGGAAGTTGATGTGATTCACAGGGCTGGTTAATGGTGGTCTGGCATGTGATGTTACCCTGCAGGTGGCTCATCTGTTAGGTTATGTTGTGTTGTGTGTCAGGACTCTGTGTCTGCATTTTCCTGTGTGTGTGTGTGTGTGTGTGTGTGTGTGTGTGTGTGTGTGTGTGGTGTGTGTGTGTGTGTGTGTGTGTGTGTAATAGATGGTTATCTTCTGGAGTTCTCTTGTCAGCGGTGTTAGACAGAGGAGGCTCAGCAGTGTTAGACAGAGGAGGCTCAGCAGTGTTAGACAGAGAAGGCTCAGCAGTGTTAGACAGAGGAAGGCTCAGCAGTGTTAGACAGAGGAAGGCTCAGCAGTGTTAGACAGAGGTAGGCTCAGCAGTGCTAGACAGAGGAAGGCTCAGCAGTGCTAGACAGAGGAAGGCTCAGCAGTGCTAGACAGAGGAAGGCTCAGCAGTGTTAGACAGAGGTAGGCTCAGCAGTGTTAGACAGAGGAAGGCTCAGCAGTGGTAGACAGAGGAAGGCTCAGCAGTGTTAGACAGAGGAAGGCTCAGCAGTGTTAGACAGAGGAAGGCTCAGCAGTGTTAGACAGAGGAAGGCTCAGCAGTGGTAGACAGAGGAAGGCTCAGCAGTGCTAGACAGAGGAAGGCTCAGCAGTGTTAGACAGAGGTAGGCTCAGCAGTGTTAGACAGAGGAAGGCTCAGCAGTGCTAGACAGAGGAAGGCTCAGCAGTGTTAGACAGAGGTAGGCTCAGCAGTGTTAGACAGAGGAAGGCTCAGCAGTGCTAGACAGAGGAAGGCTTAGCAGTGTTAGACAGAGGAAGGCTCAGCAGTGCTAGACAGAGGAAGGCTCAGCAGTGCTAGACAGAGGAAGGCTCAGGAAGCAGGAAGCAGTGG
This sequence comes from Oncorhynchus kisutch, assembly GCF_002021735.2. Lineage (NCBI taxonomy): Eukaryota > Metazoa > Chordata > Actinopteri > Salmoniformes > Salmonidae > Oncorhynchus > Oncorhynchus kisutch. The sequence continues at coordinate 132,919 of NW_022262801.1, forward strand.
TAGTGAAAGGTGTTCTATGTGGACAGAGTCTCTGTCTGTCCTCTCTGATATGACTGACTCTTTATACTGTGTATTTGTGCTGTGGAAGTGTCTTCCTCCTTCCTGCAGCATCTCTGTGTATTTGTTGTTTAGTGTTTTTGTTCCTGTTCCCTGATCTGTGTGTGTTTACATATCTGTGTGTTCAGGGTGGTATCATTTCCAGTCAGTGAGAGTTGTGGTGGTCTTTCCCCTCACATCTGCAATGTGTGTATGTCATGATGGTGGTGACACACTCATAGACCCCCTATCCCCACTCTAACACAACTTTCTCTCTCTCTCTCTCTCATCTCTCTCTCCTTCCCTCTCTCTCTCTCTCTCTATTTCTCTCCCGCTTAGCTCTCTCCCTCTCTCTAACTAGCATTTTCTCTCTCTCTCTTTCTCTCCTCTCTCTCTCTCTCTCTCTCTCTCTCTCTCTCTTTCTTTCCTCTCTCTCTCATCTGCGCTCTCGCCTCTTCCGCTCTCTCCTCTCGTCTCCCTCTCCCTGCCCTCCGCGTCGCTCTCTCCGCTCCGGCTCTCTCTCTGCTAGCCTCCGCTCTCTCTATCTCCCGCATTCTCTCTGCTCCTCTCTCTCTATTCTTCTCTCTCGCGCTCGCTCTCGCTTCTCTCGGCTCTCGCTCTCTCAATTCAATTCAATTTAAGGACGTTATTGGCATGGGAAACATATGTTAACATTGCCAAAGCAAGTGAAGTAGATAATAAACAAAAGTGAAATTAACAATAAAAATGAACAGTCACTTTACTCTCACAGTAGTTCCAAAGAATAAAGACATTTCAAATGTCACATGTATTTACAATGGTGTTTATTCTTCACTGGTTGCCCTTTTCGTGTGGCAACAGGTCACAAATCTTGCTGCTGTGATGGCACACTGTGGTATTTCACCCAGTAGATATGGCAGTTTATCAAAATTGGGTTTGTTTTCAAATCCTTTGTGGGTCTGTGTAATCTGAGGGAAATATGTGTCTCTATATGGTCATACATTTGGCAGGAGGTTAGGAAGTGCAGCTCAGTTTCCACCTCACTTTGTGGGCAGTGTGCCCTGCCCCTGTCTTCTCTTGAGAGCCAGGTCTGCCTTCAGCGGCCTTTCTCAATAGCAAGGCTATGCTCACTGAGTCTGTACATAGTCCAGCTTTCCTTAAGTTTGGGTCAGTCACAGTGGTCAGTATTCTGCCGCTGTGTACTCTCTGTGTAGGGCCAAATAGCATTCTAGTTTGCTCTGTTTTGTTGTTAATTCTTTCCAATGTGTCAAGTAATTATCTTTTTGTTTTCTCATGATTTGGTTGCGTCTAATTGTGTTGCTGTCCTGGGGCTCTGTAGGTGGTGTTTGTGTTTGTGAACAGAGCCCCAAGGGACCAGCTTGCTTAGGGGACTCTTCTCCAGGTTCATCTCTCTGTAGGTGATGGCTTTGTTATGGAAGGTTTGGAATCGCTTCCTTTTAGGTGGTTATAGAATTTAACGGCTCTTTTCTGGATTTTGATAATTAGTGGGTATCTCTCTCTCTCTCTCTCTCTGTCTGTGTGTGTGGCTGTGTGTCATTGTGTGTGACAATACCGTGAGCCAGGCGGTGATGTCACCCTCCATAGGAGGCAGGATCAGGACAGGAACCTCCATCCACTCATCCACATAACTACCCACACATCCACTTTGTCCACCCTCCTGCTCCCCTTTCTCTCTCCCTGGATGCCCCAGGACTCTCCGGTTCCATGCTGCCTTCCTATTATTCCCCTGTTTCTCCTCTTCTCCTCCTTTCTGCCCTGATTCTTCCTGTTTATCCTGGCCTGTAAAGCTCCCCTGAGGTTGTGAGTCGCTCTGTGTCTCAACACCATCACAACCTATTGGGATGCTGTGTTCCCTCCAACAGCCCAACATGACTCACCCACTCATCCCCGGCTGTCTCCATTAGCTGTCCAACAGCTCCAGTGTGTGTCCAGTTGGTGAGGGCCTGAGCCTCTAATCGGCTGTTTATGAATGAACAATGTGGTGTTTAATCAAATAGGCCCAGTGTGTAAATCAAACTGTGGGGAGGTTCTGTGGATATGTTCCCTCCTGTCTATCAACTCTATGCATATAATGCTGTCAATAAGACAAAAGGCACTCTGTTCCCTACATAGTGCACTACTTTTGACCAGAGCACTATGAGCCCTGCTCAAAGTAGTGCACTATAAAGGGAATGGGTTTCCATTCAGGACCTGTGAAGGAGATACGTTTCTGGTCTCATTCACAAAGATACAGTGTTCACTTGGCTTGACCATAAATGAAGGGAACAGAAGCATAGAGGGAGGGAGGGAGGGAGGGAGGGAGGGAGGGAGGGAGGGAGGGAGGGAGGGAGAGAGAGAGAGGAGAGAGAGAGAGAGAGAGAGAGGAGGAGAGAGGGAAGGAAGAGAGAGAGAGAAGAGAGGAGAGAGAGAGAGAGAGAGAGAGAGAGAGAGAGAGAGAGAGAGAGAGAGAGAGAGAGAGAGAGAGAGAGAGAGAGAAGAGAGAGAGAGAGAGAGAAGAGAGAGAGAAGAGAGCAGAGAGAGAGAGAGGAGAGAGAGAGAGAGAGAGAGAGAGAGAGAGGAGAGAGAGAGAGAGAGAGAGAGAGAGAGAGAGAGAGAGAGAGAAGAGAGACGAGCTTTGCTGTCAGACTGGATTCAATCAATGTTTTTAAGGCATCAATGACTCAATCGTGTTGTGTGGTGGATCACATGCTGCAGAGGAAGATGTGTAATCAAACTGATGAACAATCCAGGTGAGAGGACAGTGGGTT
>NW_022262802.1:0-25000 GCF_002021735.2 Oncorhynchus kisutch
ATCCACTGAGATCAGACACCCCCCCCCCAGTCCCACCTCTAATACAGGTAACATCCACTGAGATCAGACCCCCTCCCCCCACACCTCTAGATACAGGTAACATCCACTGAGATCATACCCCCCCCCCAGTCCCACCTCTAGATACAGGTAACATCCACTGAGATCAGACCCCCTCCCCCCCACACCCCTCAACTCTAGATACAGGTAACATCCACTGAGATTCAGACACACCCCCCCCACCCCCCCCACCACCTCTAGATACAGGTAAAGCCACTGAGATCAGACACCCCCCCCCACCACCCCTCACCTCTAGATACAGGTAACATCCACTGAGATCAGACCCCCTCCCCCCACCACCCCGCACTCTAGATACAGGTAACATCCACTGAGATCAGACTCTCCCCCCACCACCCCTCACCTCTAGATACAGGTAACATCCACTGAGATCAGCAACAGTTATTGTTATTGTCAGGTTCTCTGTGTGTGTGTGTGTGTGCAGGGCGTTGGCTCTGGTGGAGCCAGGGTGTTTGCAGAGGAGGGTGGGGTGGACGATGCCACTGTGGCCGAGTGCGTCAGTTTCTTAAGATGTTTGGTTGTGTTTGTTTTAGTGACTGTGCTAGTTTCAACACGCCTTTCAACACAACCACCACACACCCATTACACACACACACACACACACACACACAGTTGAGATTTATCAGGTTCTCCAATGCTACTCTGTGCTCTATTTGGTGTGTGTGTGTGTGTGTGTGTGTGTGTGTGTTGTGTGTGTGTGTATGGTATTACAACTAGACAGTAGTTACAGGTAGTTACAGTAGTTACAGGTATGGTATACAACTAGACAGTAGTTACAGGTAGTTACAGGTAGTTACAGGTATGGTTATTACAACTAGACAGTAGTTTACAGGTAGTTACAGGTTAGTTACAGGTATGGTATTACAACTAGACATTAAATACAGGTAGTTACAGGTAGTTACAGGTAGTTACAGGTATGGTATTACAACTGACAGTAGTTTACAGGTAGTTACAGGTAGTTACGGTATTGGTATTACAACTAGACAGTAAATACAGGTAGTTACAGGTAGTTACAGGTATGGTATTACAAACTAGACATTAAATACAGGTAGTTACAGGTATGGTATTACAACTAGACATTAATAATACAGGTAGTTACAGGTAGTTACAGGTATGGTATTACAACTAGACATAAATACAGGTAGTTACAGGTATGTATTACAACTAGGACAGTAGTTACAGGTAGTTACAGGTATGGTATTACAACTAGACAGTAGTACAGGTAGTTACAGGTATGGTATTACAACTAGACAGTAGTTACAGGTAGTTACAGGTATGGTATTACAACTAGACAGTAGTTTACAGTAGTTACAGGTATGGTATTACAAACTAGACGTAGTTACAGGTACGTTACAGGTATGGTATTACAACTAGACAGTAGTGTACAGGTAGTGTACAGGTATGGTATTACATAACAGTAGTTACACCGGTAGTTACAGGTATGGTATTACAACTAGACAGTAAATACAGGGTAGTTACAGGTAGTTACAGGTAGTTACAGGTAGTTACAGGTATGGTATACAACTAGACAGTAGTTACAGGTAGTGTACAGGTAGTACAGGTATGGTATTACAACCTAGACAGTAAATACAGGTAGTTACCAGGTAGTTACAGGTATGGTATTACAACTAGACAGAAGTTACAGGTAGTTACAGGTAGTAAGGTAGTTTACAGGTTATGGTATTACAACCTAGACAGTAAATACAGGTAGTTACAGGTAGTTACAGGTAGTTACAGGTGTTACAGGTAGTTACAGGTAGTTACAGGTATTGGTATTACAACTAGACAGTAAATACAGGTAGTTACAGGTAGTTACAGGTAGTTACAGGTATGGTATTACAACTAGAACAGTAAATACAGGTAGTTACAGGTAGTTACAGTAGTTACAGGTAGTTACAGGTATGGGTATTACAACTAGACAGTAAATACGAGGTAGTTACAGGTAGTTACAGGTATGGTATTACAACTAGACAGTAGTTACAGGTAGTTAAGGTAGTTACAGGTATGGTATTACAACTAGAACAGTTAGTTACAGGGTAGTTACAGGATATAGGGTATTACAACTAGACAGTAGTTACAGGTAGTTACAGGTAGTTACAGGTATGGTATTACAACCTAGACAGTAAATACAGGTAGTTACAGGTAGTTACAGGATATGGTATTACAACTAGACAGTAGTTACAGGTAGTTACAGGTATGGTATTACAACTAGACAGTAAATACAGGTAGTTACAGGTAGTTACAGGTAGTTACGGTAGTTACAGGTAGTTACAGGTAGTTACAGGTATGGTATTACAACTAGACAGTAGTTACAGGTAGTTACAGGTAGTTACAGGTATGGTATTACAACTAGACAGTAATACAGGTAGTTACAGGTATGGTATTACAACTAGACAGTAGTTACAGGTAGTTACAGGTATGGTCAGGTATTCTCTAGAATATAACAAACTAGACAGTAAACACAGGTAGTTACAGGTAGTTACAGGTATGGTCAGGTATTTCTCTAGAATATAACAACTAGACAGTAAACACAGGGTAGTTACAGGTAGTTTACAGGGTATGGTCAGGTATTCTCTAGAAATATAACAAACTAGACAGTAAACACAGGTAGTTACAGGTAGTTACAGGGTATGGTCAGGTATTCTCTAGAATATAACAACTAGACAGTAAACACAGGTAGTTACAGGTATGGTCAGGTATTCTCTAGAATATAAAACACTAAAGAGTAAACCAGGTATGGTCAGGTATTCTCTAGAATAATAAACACTAAAGAGTAAACACAGGTATGGTCAGGTATTGTCTTCAGTCTACTGTCGTGGTATAACCTGTTCTGGGACTTATGTTTGTAGATCGCATTGTTGATTAAATATGATTGTCAGCACTCCATCTGTCACCAGAGAACTGTAACTAACACCTGGCCAAGGAGAGGGAGAGAGAAAGACTGAATGAGAGAGAGAGACAATGAGAGAGAGAGAATGAGAGAGAGAGACAATGAGAGAGAGAGAATGAGAGAGAGAGAGAGAGAATGAGAGAGAGAGAGAGAGAGAGAGAGAGAGAGAGAGAGAGAGAGAGAATGAGAGAGAGAGAGAGAGAGAGAGAATGAGAGAGAGAGAGGGAGAGAGAGAGAGAGAGAGAATGAGAGAGAGAGAATGAGAGAGAGAGAGAGAGAGAATGAGAGAGAGAGAGAATGAGAGAGAGAGAGAGAGAGAGAGAGAATGAGAGAGAGAGAGAATGAGAGAGAGAGAGAGAGAGAGAGAGAGAGAGAGAGAGATGCTTATTTATTTTATCTTGTGTCCTTTAGCCATTTGTACATTGTTAGAACACTGTATATATATATATAATATGACATTTGTAATGTCTTTACTGTTTTGAAACTTCTGTATGTGTAATGTTTACTGTTAATTTTTGTTGTTTTTCACTTTATATATTCACTTTGTATGTTGTCTACCTCACTTGCTTTGGCAATGTTAACACATGTTTCCCATGCCAATAAAGCCCTTGAATTGAATTGAATTGAATTGAGAGAGAGAGAGAAAGCCTGAATAAGAGAGAGAGAGAGAGAAAGCCTGAATAAGAGAGAGAGAGAGAGAGACAGAGCGTGGTGGTAGACGGTAGGTAAATTGTGTATTACCTTAAATACATGTTTACACAGGTATAAAGGTGGAGTTTACACATGTAGGAAACCGCAGTCTCTACTGTACCAGACCAACAGTAGCCCAGTAACCTAGTCTCTACTGTACCAGACCAACAGTAACCTAGTCTCTACTGTACCAGACCGACAGTAACCTAGTCTCTACTGTACCAGACCAACAGTACCTAGTCTCTACTGTACCAGGACCAACAGTAACCTAGTCTCTACTGTACCAGACCAACAGTAACCTAGTCTCTACTGTACCAGACCAAACAGTAACCTAGTCTCTACTGTACCGGACCAACAGTAACCTAGTCTCTAACTGTACCAGACCAACAGTAGCCCAGTAACCTAGTCTCTACTGTACCAGACCAACAGTAACCCAGTCTATACTGTACCAGACCAACAGTAGCCCAGTAACCTAGTCTCTACTGTACCAGACCAACAGTAACCTAGTCTCTACTGTACCAGACCAACAGTAGCCCAGTAACCTAGTCTCTACTGTACCAGACCAACAGTAACCTAGTCTCTACTGTACCAGACCAACAGTAACCTAGTCTCTACTGTACCAGACCAACAGTAACCCAGTCTCTACTGTACCAGACCAACAGTAACCCAGTCTCTACTATACCAGACCAGTAACCTAGTCTCTACTGTACCAGACCAACAGTAACCCAGTCTCTACAGTACCAGACCAGTAACCCAGTCTCTACTGTACCAGACCAACAGTAACCTAGTCTCTACTGTACCAGACCAACCAGTAACCTAGTCTCTACTGTACCAGACCAACAGTAACCCAGTCTCTACTGTACCGGACCAACAGTAACCTAGTCTCTAATGTACCAGACCAACAGTAACCCAGTCTCTACTGTACCAGACCAACAGTAACCCAGTCTCTACTGTACCAGACCAACAGTAACCCAGTCTCTACTGTACCAGACCAACAGTAACCCAGTCTCTACTGTACCAGACCAACAGTAACCTAGTCTCTAATGTACCAGACCAACAGTAACCTAGTCTCTAATGTACCAGACCAACAGTAACCCAGTCTCTACTGTACCAGACCAACAGTAACCCAGTTTCTACTGTACCAGACCAGTAACCCAGTCTCTACTGTACCAGACCAGTTAACCCAGTCTCTACTGTACCAGACCAACAGTAACCCAGTCTCTACTGTACCAGACCAACAGTAACCCAGTCTCTACTGTACCAGACCAACAGTAACCTAGTCTCTACTGTACCAGACCAACAGTAACCCCGTCTCTACTGTACCAGACCAACAGTAACCCAGTCTCTACTGTACCAGACCAGTAACCCAGTCTCTACTGTACCAGACCAGTAACCCAGTCTCTACTGTACCAGACCAGTAACCCAGTCTCTACTGTACCATACCAGTAACCCAGTCTCTACTGTACCAGACCAACAGTAACCCAGTCTCTACTGTACCAGACCAACAGTAACCCAGTCTCTACTGTACCAGACCAACAGTAACCCAGTATCTACTGTACCAGACCAACAGTAAACCCAGTCTCTACTGATCCAGACCAGTAACCCAGTCTCTACTGTACCAGACCAACAGTAAACCCAGTCTCTACTGTACCAGACCAACAGTAACCCAGTCTCTACTGTACCAGACCAACAGTAACCCAGTCTCTACTGTACCAGACCAACAGTAACCTAGTCTCTACTGTACCAGCCCAACAGTAACCTAGTCTCTACTGTACCAGACCAACAGTAACCTAGTCTCTACTGTACCAGACCAACAGTAACCCAGTCTCTACTGTACCAGACCAACAGTAACCTAGTCTCTACTGTACCAGACCAACAGTAACCCAGTCTCTACTGTACCAGACCAACAGTAACCTAGTCTCTACTGTACCAGACCAACAGTAACCCAGTCTCTACTGTACCAGACCAACAGTAACCTAGTCTCTACTGTACCAGCCCAACAGTAACCTAGTCTCTACTGTACCAGACCAACAGTAACCCGTCTCTACTGTACCAGGACCAACAGTAACCAGTCCTCTACTGTACCAGACCAACAGTAACCTAGTCTCTACTGTACCAGACCAACAGTACCCAGTCTCTACTGTACCAGCCAACAGTAACCCAGTCTCTACTGTACCAGACCAACAGTAACCCTAGTCTCTACTGTACAGACAACAGTAACCCAGTCTCTACTGGTACCAGACAACAGTAACCCAGTCTCTACTGTACCAGACCAACAGTAACCCAGTCTCTACTGATCCAGACCAACAGTAACCTAGTCTCTACTGATCCAGACGCAGTAACCCAGTCTCTACTGTTACCCGAGACCCACAGTAACCCCAGTCTCTACTGTACCAGACCAACAGTAACCCAGTCTCTACTGTACCAGACCAACAGTAACCCAGTCTCTACTGTACCAGACCAACAGTAACCCAGTCTCTACTGTACCAGACAACAGTAACCTAGTCTCTACTGTACCAGCCCAACAGTAACCTAGTCTCTACTGTACCAGACCAACAGTAACCTAGTCTCTACTGTACCAGACCAACAGTAACCCAGTCTCTACTGTACCAGACCAACATTAACCCAGTCTCTACTGTACCAGACCAACAGTAACCCAGTCTCTACTGTACCAGACCAACAGTAACCCAGTCTCTACTGTACCAGACCAACAGTAACCCAGTCTCTACTGTACCAGACCAACAGTAAACCTAGTCTCTACTGTACCAGACCAACAGTAACCTAGTCTCTACTGTACCAGACCAACAGTAACCTAGTCTCTACTGTACCAGACCAACAGTAACCCAGTCTCTACTGTACCAGACCAACAGTAACCCAGTCTCTACTGTACCAGACCAACAGTAACCCAGTCTCTACTGTACCAGACCAACAGTAACCCAGTCTCTACTGTACCAGACCAACAGTAACCCAGTCTCTACTGTACCAGACCAACAGTAACCCAGTCTCTACTGTACCAGACCAACAGTAACCTAGTCTCTACTGTACCAGACCAACAGTAACCTAGTCTCTACTGTACCAGACCAACAGTAACCTAGTCTCTACTGTACCAGACCAACAGTAACCCAGTCTCTACTGTACCAGACCAACAGTAACCTAGTCTCTCCAGCCAGACAGCTCACTCCCTCTAATCTTTGAATGTGTTGCCTGTTGGATTTACGTGGCTCCAAAGTCCAAGTCGAACGATGTCCACGACTAACAGTAAGTCACAAAGCAACAGTGACATCTAGTGGCCAGGTGCTGTCATTACACCAGTCTGTGCTCTGAAGGCTCAGGACACAGCTGTTCTGTACGGTCTCTGGGACACACATGAAGTCATCAATGTCCGTTTTCTTGGGTCCTTAAAAAAGGTGAATCTAACTTTTCTTCGGACAAGTTACATACGTACGAAAGCGGACATAGTGGATCTCATGACGGACAATCATATCTGTTCTGTTGACCGTCATCTCATGACTACCTATTGAAAAGCTATTGGCTCAAATCAGGAGTAACACTGTTTTTCACCACTAGCACCACACACTAAACCGAGAGCCATTTACATGTGCTGCTATTTAAACCAGGTTTGGGATGCAGTTCTAATTTCATTTCCATTACAAACCACCAATTCCCATTCTAGAACTAGAAGGAATCATTTAGAATCTTTATCTGTAAGACAAACCACATGCAGTAGATTCACATTCTAGAACTAGAAGGAATCATTAGAGACAAACCACATGCAGTAGATTCCCATTCTAGAACTAGAAGGAATCATTAGAGACAAACCACATGCAGTAGACGGATGACTATTGATATGAAGAACACACATCCTTATCTGATACAAGATAGTCACCCTCCTTACTCAAACAGGTGTGTGTGTGTGTGTGTGTGTGTGTGTGTGTGTGTGTGTGTGTGCGCGTGCGCGTGTGCGTGTGTGTGCGTGTGCGCGTGCGTGTCAGTGTGTGTGTGTGTGTGTGTGTGTGTGTGTGTGTGTGTGTGTGTGTGTGTGTGTGCGCGTGCGTGTGCGTGTCAGTGTGTGTGTGTGTGCGTGTGTGTGTGTGCGTACCATTGCTGTCAGTGTTTTTCTGAGGGGTAGCGACACGAAGGAAGATCTGTTGTCTCCAGGAGTGTCTCCGTAGAGGACTGTCTCCTACCACACACACTGCTACCGGACTGGACAGGGCTGCTACGTCACTGTAACACACACACACACACACACATTAATACACACACACACATTAATACACACACACACACATTAATACACACACACACACACATTAATACACACACTGCTACCGGACTGGACAGGGCTGCTACGTCACTGTAACATAGACACACACATTAATACACACACACACACACATTAATACACACACACACACACACACACACTGCTACCGGACTGGACAGGGCTGCTACGTCACTGTAACACACACACACATTAATACACACACACACACACACACAGACACACACACACTGCTACCGGACTGGATAGGGCTGCTACGTCACTGTAACATACACACACACACACACTGCTACCGGACTGGACAGGGCTGCTACGTCACTGTAACACACACACACATTAATACACACACACAGACACACACACACTGCTACCGGACTGGATAGGGCTGCTACGTCACTGTAACATACACACACACACATTAATACACACACACATACGTTAATACACACACACACACACAGTAAGTGGTTGTAAAACTCACAGGTAGAGTGTATGGTGTGTAGTGGTGGTGTATGGTGTGTAGTGGTGGTGTATGGTGTGTAGTGGTGGTGTATGGTGTGTAGTGTAGTGGTGGTGTATGGTGTGGGGTGTGTGGTATGATGTGGTGTGGGGTGTGGGGTATGGTGTGGTGTGTAGTGTGGGGTATGGTGTGGTGTGTAGTGTGGGGTATGGTATGGTGTGTAGTGTGGGGGTATGGTATGGTGTGTAGTGGTGGTGTGGTGTGTAGTATGGTGTGTGGTGTGTAGTATGGTGTGTGGTGTGTAGTATGGTGTGTGGTGTGTAGTATGGTGTGTGGTGTGTAGCATGGTGTGTGGTGTGTAGCATGGTGTGTGGTGTGTAGTATGGTGTGTGGTGTGTAGTGGTGTGTAGTGTGGTGTGTAGTGGTGGTGTGTAGTATGGTGTGTGGTATGGTGTGGTGTGTAGTATGGTGTGTAGTATGGTGTGGTGTGTAGTATGGTGTGTAGTGTGGTGTGGTATGGTGTGTGGTGTGGTATGTGGTATGGTGTATGGTGTGGTGTATGGTGTGGTGCATGGTGTGTGGTATGGTGTGTGGTGTTGTATGGTGTGTGGTGTGGTATGTGGTGTATGGTGTGGTGTATGGTGTATGGTGTGGTGTGTGGTGTACGGTGTGGTGCGTGGTGTGTAGTGTGTGGTATGGTGTGGTGTATGGTATGGTGTATGGTGTGGGGTGTATGGTGTGGTGTATGGTGTATGGTGTAGGGTGTATGGTGTGGTGTATGGTGTAGGGTGTATGGTATGGTGTATGGTGTATGGTATGGGGTGTGGTATGTGGTGTATGGTGTGGTGTGTGGTGTATGGTGTGGTGTATGGTATGGTGTGTGGTGAGTGGTGTGGTGTATGGTATGGTGTGTGGTGTGGTGTATGGTATGGTGTGTGGTGTATGGAAAGTGTGCTGTGGTGTAGTGTGTAGTGTGTGGTGTGGCGTATGGTGTGTGGTGTATGGTGTGGTGTACCTCCTCTTGTCTAAGTCACAGGGGTGGCTCTCGTGGACAGGAGCGAGGAGTTTGAGGAAGTTGGGAACAGAGGAGGAGGAGCGGAGACGAGCGCGCAGACCTCCCAGAGGACTGACAGAGATGAGAGGAGAGAAGGAGAGAGAAGGAGAGGTCAGAGAGAAACATTAAAGATATAGACTGGACAGACAGACAGGAAGTAGCAGGGACAGACACTGAAACAGTGTGATAATGACAGGAAGTAGCAGGGACAGAAACTGAAAGAGTGATAATGACAGGAAGTAGCAGGGACAGACACTGAAACAGAGTAATAATGACAGACAGGAAGTAGCAGGGAGAGACACTGAAACAGAGTGATAATGACAGACAGGAAGTAGCAGGAACAGACACTGAAACAGAGTGATAATGACAGACAGAAAGTAGCAGGGAGAGACACTGAAACACAGTGATATTGACAAACAGGAAGTAGCAGGGAGAGACACTGAAACACAGTGATAATGACAGACAGGAAGTAGCAGGGACAGACACTGAAACACAGTGATAATGACAGACAGGAAGTAGCAGGGACAGACACTGAAACACAGTGATAATGACAGACAGGAAGTAGCAGGGAGAGACACTGAAACACAGTGCTAATGACAGACAGGAAGTAGCAGGGAGAGACACTGAAACACAGTGATAATGACAGACAGGAAGTAGCAGGGACAGACACTGAAACAGAGTGATAATGACAGACAGGAAGTAGCAGGGACAGACACTGAAACACAGTGATAATGACAGACAGGAAGTAGCAGGGACAGACACTGAAACACAGTGATAATGACAGACAGGAAGTAGCAGGGACAGACACTGAAACACAGTGATAATGACAAACAGGAAGTAGCAGGGACAAACACTGAAACACAGTGATAATGACAGACAGGAAGTAGCAGGGAAAGGAAAAAAGGCAGAAAAAAAAGGAGGGGTGAAGGAGCTCACCTTCGTTTGGCCAGGCGACCCCCGAGAGAGGGGGATGAGGGTCGAGGAGAGAGAAGAGGAGAGGGGAAGGAGAGGAAAGGAAGAGTAGGGTCCGCCTGGAGTCGTCTGGAGAGAGAGAGAGAGAGAGAGACAGAGAGACAGAGAGAACAGAGAGACAGAGAGAGAGAGAGAGAGAGAGAGAGAGAGAGAGAGAGAGAGAGAGAGACAGAGAGAGAGAGAGAGAGAGACAGAGACAGAGAGACAGAGAGAGAGAGACAGAGAGAGAGACAGAGAGAGAGAGAGACAGAGAGAGAGAGACAGAGAGAGAGAGAGACAGAGAGACAGAGAGACAGAGAGAGAGAGAGAGAGAGAGAGAGAGAGAGAGAGAGAGAGAGACAGAGACAGAGACAGAGAGAGAGAGAGTCAGAGAGAGAGAGAGAGACAGAGACAGAGAGAGAGAGAGAGAGAGAGAGAGAGACAGAGACAGAGACAGAGACAGAGAGAGAGAGAGTCAGAGAGAGAGAGAGAGACAGAGACAGAGAGAGAGAGAGAGAGAGAGAGAGTCAGAGAGACAGAGAGAGAGAGAGAGAGAGTCAGAGAGACAGAGAGAGAGAGACAGAGAGAGAGAGAGACAGAGAGACAGAGAGAGAGAGAGAGAGAGAGAGAGAGAGACAGAGACAGAGACAGAGACAGAGACAGAGAGAGAGAGAGTCAGAGAGAGAGAGAGAGACAGAGACAGAGAGAGAGAGAGAGAGAGAGAGTCAGAGAGACAGAGAGAGAGAGAGAGAGAGTCAGAGAGACAGAGAGAGAGAGAGAGACAGAGAGAATAAGGATGGAAATTCAAAAGAAAAGGAGTGTAGGGTGGTGGAGGAGGAGGAGGAGAGGGTGTTGATCTTCCTCAGGAGGAACACAACAGGAAGTACCGTACCTATGACAGGAACTCCGTGTGTGTGTGTGTTTTGTGGACATGTCAGGAAAGTGCGGAGTGTGTCCCATTCAGGACAACAAGACTAGAGCCGTCCATATAAATAGAGGGGATGAACTATTATTTTAAATGGTTGTTGATCTCACCACTATCTCACACACACACACACACACACACACACACACACACACACACACACACACACACACACACACACTCCAGCTCTTACTTGCTCTGGTGCGGAGTGTCGGTGCTGACGGAGTAGTGCCGGACCAGTTTGGGCTTGGTGGAGCCGCTGGGTACCTGGGGTGTGTGTGTATACGAGGGGGTGTGGTCAGGGTAGGAAGGGGCGTGATCGTGGTAGGAAGGGGAGTGGCTGAAGGTGCTGGCTCTCCGCCTGAAGCCATGCGGCTGGGACCGTGCGTCCCAGGAGGACAGAGACAGGGATGAGAAGGAAGGAGAGACGGAGAGAGGAGAGGTGTCCAGATGTTTCAGGTCCCCTGTAGAGTTGTGAGAGCGCAGAGGATTGGAGGAGGGGAGGGGGTCTTCTAGGGAGGGGTACTGGGGAGGGAGGGAGATGGAGGGAGGAGAGAGAGAGCGAGGGGGGAGAGAGAGAAAGTTGGAGTTAGAGAATGGATGGCTCCTACAGACAGTGAGTCACGTGGACGTGTCTTGTTATATAAAGCAGGCAGACAGGCATCAAGACATTCAGTTACTGTTCCATCGGAAGGTTTATTAGGTACACCGTCCCATTCACCATAATGGATGGCTCCTACAGACAGGCATCAAGACATTCAGTTACTGTTCCATCGGACAGTTTATTAGGTACACCGTCCCATTCACCATAATGGATGGCTCCTACAGACAGGCATCAAGACATTCAGTTACTGTTCCATCGGACAGTTTATTAGGTACACCGTCCCATTCACCATAATGGATGGCTCCTACAGACAGGCATCAAGACATTCAGTTACTGTTCCACCGGACTTTAGACTGGGCAACACGTGTGAAACTAAGTGACTCTGAGCGTGGTGTGATGGGCGGGGCCAGGCACGCCGGATTCAGTAAGAAACAGATGCTCTCCTGGGCTTTTAACAGATGACAGTGTCTGGGGTTTATACTGAGAATGGTGTGATGATTTTAACAGACAGTGTCTGGGGTTTATACTGAGAATGGTGTGATGATTTTAACAGACAGTGTCTGGGGTTTATACTGAGAATGGTGTGATGATTTTTACAGAATGGTGTGATGATTTTTACAGAATGGTGTGATGATTTATGATTTAATGTTCCTTGATACCAGTTAAGCAACGTGTTCATGCCCCGAATAATTCAGGCTGTTCTGGATAGGTTGGAGTCATTAAAACTCGTTTTTCGCTATTGACCCTTGATACCAGTTGAACAACGTTTGAATGCCACAGCACCTCTGAAACACTGTCCCTGACCGAGCATCTCTGAAACACTGTCGCTGACCGAGCATCTCTGAAACACTGTCGCTGACCGAGCACCTCTGAAAACACTGTCGCTGACCGAGCAGCTCTGAAACACTGTCGCTGACCGGGCATCTCTGAAACACTGTCGCTGACCGAGCAGCTCTGAAACACTGTCGCTGACCGAGCATCTCTGAAACACTGTCGCTGACCGAGCATCTCTGAAACACTGTCGCTGACCGAGCATCTCTGAAACACTGTCGCTGACCGAGCATCTCTGAAACACTGTCGCTGACCGGGCATCTCTGAAACACTGTCGCTGACCGGGCATCTCTGAAACACTGTCGCTGACCGGGCATCTCTGAAACACTGTCGCTGACCGGGCATCTCTGAAACACTGTCGCTGACCGGGCATCTCTGAAACACTGTCGCTGACCGAGCACCTCTGGAAACACTGTCGCTGACCGAGCACCTCTGGAAACACTGTCGCTGACCGAGCATCTCTGAAACACTGTCGCTGACCGGGCATCTCTGAAACACTGTCGCTGACCGGGCATCTCTGAAACACTGTCGCTGACCGGGCATCTCTGAAACACTGTCGCTGACCGGGCATCTCTGAAACACTGTCGCTGACCGGGCATCTCTGAAACACTGTCGCTGACCGAGCACCTCTGGAAACACTGTCGCTGACCGAGCACCTCTGGAAACACTGTCGCTGACCGAGCATCTCTGAAAACACTGTCGCTGACCGAGCACCTCTGGAAACACTGTCGCTGACCGAGCATCTCTGAAAACACTGTCGCTGACCGAGCATCTCTGAAACACTGTCGCTGACCGAGCAGCTCTGAAACACTGTCGCTGACCGAGCAGCTCTGAAACACTGTCGCTGACCGAGCAGCTCTGAAACACTGTCGCTGACCGAGCAGCTCTGAAAGACTGTCGCTGACCGGGCATCTCTGAAACACTGTCGCTGACCGGGCATCTCTGAAACACTGTCGCTGACCGAGCTCGATAGAACGTCTTTGGGATGACATCAACATCCCTGTAGAACGTTTCTGACAGCTTGTAGAATCCACGCCCCAAATAATTCAGGCTGTTCTGGAGGCAAAGGGGGGGTCTGACTCCGTACTTGATGGGTTGACAATTGAAGTCGGAAGTTGACAAAACACATTAGGTAGTGTGTCATTAAAACTCGTTTTTCAACAACTCCACAAATTTCTGGTTAACAAACTATAGTTTTGGCAAGTCCGTTAGGACATCTACTTTGTGCATGACACAAAGTCATTTTTCCAACAATTGGTTCATCCTTCAGAGCATTTTCCAAAACACCTGAAGGTACCACGTTCATCTGTACAAACAATAGTACGCAAGTATAAACACCATGGGACCACGCAGCCATCATACCGCTCAGGAAGGAGACGCGTTCTGTCACCTAGAGATGAACGTACTTTGGTGCGAAAGTGCAAATCAATCCCAGAACAGCAGCAAAGGATCTTGTGAAGATGCTGGAGGAAACAGGTACAAAAGTATCTATATCCACAGTAAAACAAGTCCTATATCGACATAACCTGAAAGGCCGCTCAGCAAGGAAGAAGCTACTGCTCCAAAACCGCCATAAAAAAGCCAGACTACAGTTTGCAACTGCACATGGGGACGAAGATCGTACTTTTTGGAGAAATGTCCTCTAGTAGAGTTAGAGTTATGTCTAGTAGAGTTAGATACCTGTCTAGTAGAGTTAGAATACATGTCTAGTAGAGTTAGAGTTATCTGTCTAGTAGAGTTAGATACCTGTCTAGTATAGTTAGATACCTGTCTAGTAGAGTTAGATATAGATACCTGTCTAGTAGAGTTAGATACCTGTCTAGTAGAGTTAGATATAGATACCTGTCTAGTAGAGTTAGATACCTGTCTAGTAGAGTTAGATATAGATACCTGTCTAGTAGAGTTAGATACCTGTCTAGTAGAGTTAGATACCTGTCTAGTAGAGTTAGATACCTGTCTAGTAGAGTTAGATATAGATACCTGTCTAGTAGAGTTAGATATAGATACCTGTCTAGTAGAGTTAGATAAAGATACCTGTCTAGTAGAGTTAGATACCTGTCTAGTAGAGTTAGATATAGATACCTGTCTAGTAGAGTTAGATACCTGTCTAGTAGAGTTAGATATAGATACCTGTCTAGTAGAGTTAGATATAGATACCTGTCTAGTAGAGTTAGATACCTGTCTAGTAGAGTTAGATACCTGTCTAGTAGAGTTAGATATAGATACCTGTCTAGTAGAGTTAGATAAAGATACCTGTCCAGTAGAGTTAGATATAGATACCTGTCTAGTAGAGTTAGATACCTGTCTAGTAGAGTTAGATACCTGTCTAGTAGAGTTAGATATAGATACCTGTCTAGTAGAGTTAGATACCTGTCTAGTAGAGTTAGATATAGATACCTGTCTAGTAGAGTTAGATACCTGTCTAGTAGAGTTAGATATAGATACCTGTCTAGTAGAGTTAGATACCTGTCCAGTAGAGTTAGATATAGATACCTGTCCAGTAGAGTTAGATATAGATACCTGTCTAGTAGAGTTAGATACCTGTCTAGTAGAGTTAGATATAGATACCTGTCTAGTAGAGTTAGATACCTGTCTAGTAGAGTTAGATACCTGTCTAGTAGAGTTAGATATAGATTACCTGTCTAGTAGAGTTAGATATAGATACCTGTCTAGTAGAGTTAGATACCTGTCTAGTAGAGTTAGATACCTGTCCAGTAGAGTTAGATACCTGTCTAGTAGATATAGATACCTGTCTAGTAGAGTTAGATATACATACCTGTCTAGTAGAGTTAGATATAGATACTGTCTAGTAGAGTTAGATACCTGTCTAGTAGAGTTAGATATAGATACCTGTCTAGTAGAGTTAGATATAGATACCTGTCTAGAAGAGTTAGATACCTGTCTAGTAGAGTTAGATACCTGTCTAGTAGAGTTAGATATAGATACCTGTCTAGTAGAGTTAGATATAGATACCTGTCTAGTAGAGTTAGATATAGATACCTGTCTAGTAGAGTTAGATATAGATACCTGTCTAGTAGAGTTAGATATAGATACCTGTCTAGTAGAGTTAGATACCTGTCTAGTAGAGTTAGATACCTGTCCAGTAGAGTTAGATACCTGTCTAGTAGATATAGATACCTGTCTAGTAGAGTTAGATATACATACCTGTCTAGTAGAGTTAGATATAGATACCTGTCTAGTAGAGTTAGATACCTGTCTAGTAGAGTTAGATATAGATACCTGTCTAGTAGAGTTAGATATAGATACCTGTCTAGAAGAGTTAGATACCTGTCTAGTAGTTAGATACCTGTCTAGTAGAGTTAGATATAGATACCTGTCTAGTAGAGTTAGATATAGATACCTGTCTAGTAGAGTTAGATACCTGTCCTAGTAGAGTTAGATATAGATACCTGTCTAGAAGAGTTAGATACCTGTCTAGTAGAGTTAGATACCTGTCTAGTAGAGTTAGATACCTGTCTAGTAGAGTTAGATACCTGTCTAGTAGAGTTAGATACCTGTCTAGTAGAGTTAGATACCTGTCTAGTAGAGTTAGATACCTGTCTAGTAGAGTTAGATACCTGTCTAGTAGAGTTAGATACCTGTCTAGTAGAGTTAGATACCTGTCTAGTAGAGTTAGATACCTGTCTAGTAGAGTTAGATACCTGTCTAGTAGAGTTTAGATACCTGTCTAGTAGAGTTAGATATAGATACCTGTCCAGTAGAGTTAGATACCTGTCTAGTAGAGTTAGATATAGATACCTGTCTAGAAGAGTTAGATATAGATACCTGTCATAGTTAATACCTGTCTAGTAGAGTTAATACCTGTCTAGTCGCGTTTAAGATACCTGTCTAGTAGAGTTAGATACCTGTCTAGTAGAGTTAGATATAGATACCTGTCTAGTAAGAGTTAGATACCTGTCTAGTAGAGTTAGATATAGATACCTGTCTAGTAGAGTTAGATACCTGTCTAGTAGAGTTAGATACCTGTCTAGTAGAGTTAGATATAGATACCTGTCTAGTAGAGTTAGATACCTGTCTAGTAGAGTTAGATATAGATACCTGTCTAGTAGAGTTAGATATAGATACCTGTCTAGTAGAGTTAGATACCTGTCTAGTAGAGTTAGATATAGATACCTGTCTAGTAGAGTTAGATATAGATACCTGTCTAGTAGAGTTAGATATAGATACCTGTCTAGTAGAGTTAGATATAGATACCTGTCTAGTAGAGTTAGATACCTGTCTAGTAGAGTTAGTAACCTGTCTAGTAGAGTTAGATATAGATACCTGTCTAGTAGAGTTAATACCTGTCTAGTAGAGTTAGATACCTGTCTAGTAGAGTTAGATACCTGTCTAGTAGAGTTAGATACCTGTCTAGTAGAGTTAGATACCTGTCTAGTAGAGTTAGATACCTGTCTAGTAGAGTTAGATACCTGTCTAGTAGAGTTAGATATAGATACCTGTCTAGTAGAGTTAGATACCTGTCTAGTAGAGTTAGATATAGATACCTGTCTAGTAGAGTTAGATACCTGTCTAGTAGAGTTAGATATAGATACCTGTCTAGTAGAGTTAGATACCTGTCTAGTAGAGTTAGATATAGATACCTGTCTAGTAGAGTTAGATATAGATACCTGTCTAGTAGAGTTAGATAAAGATACCTGTCTAGTAGAGTTAGATACCTGTCTAGTAGAGTTAGATATAGATACCTGTCTAGTAGAGTTAGATACCTGTCTAGTAGAGTTAGATATACATACCTGTCTAGTAGAGTTAGATATACATACCTGTCTAGTAGAGTTAGATACCTGTCTAGTAGAGTTAGATACCTGTCTAGTAGAGTTAGATATAGAGACCTGTCTAGTAGAGTTAGATACCTGTCTAGTAGAGTTAGATACCTGTCTCATTAGAGTTAGATATAGATACCTGTCTAGAAGAGTTAGATATAGATACCTGTCTAGTAGAGTTTAGATACCTGTCTAGTAGAGGTTAGATATAGATACCTGTCTAGTAGAGTTAGATATAGATACCTGTCTAGTAGATTTAGATATAGATACCTGTCTAGTAGAGTAGATATAGATACCTGTCTAGTAGAGTTAGATATAGATACCTGTCTAGTAGAGTTAGATATAGATACCTGTCTAGTAGAGTTAGATATAGATACCTGTCTAGTAGAGTTAGATATAGATACCTGTCTAGTAGAGTTAGATATAGATACCTGTCTAGTAGAGTTAGATACCTGTCTAGAAGAGTTAGATATAGATACCTGTCTAGTAGAGTTAGATACCTGTCTAGAAGAGTTAGATATAGATACCTGTCTAGTAGAGTTAGATATAGATACCTGTCTAGTAGAGTTAGATACCTGTCTAGTAGAGTTAGATATAGATACCTGTCTAGTAGAGTTAGATACCTGTCTAGTAGAGTTAGATATAGATACCTGTCTAGTAGAGTTAGATATAGATACCTGTCTAGTAGAGTTAGATATAGATACCTGTCTAGTAGAGTTAGATACCTGTCTAGTAGAGTTAGATACCTGTCTAGTAGAGTTAGATATAGATACCTGTCTAGTAGAGTTAGATACCTGTCTAGTAGAGTTAGATATACATACCTGTCTAGTAGAGTTAGATATAGATACCTGTCTAGTAGAGTTAGATACCTGTCTAGTAGAGTTAGATACCTGTCTAGTAGAGTTAGATATAGATACCTGTCTAGTAGAGTTAGATACCTGTCTAGTAGAGTTAGATACCTGTCTAGTAGAGTTAGATATAGATACCTGTCTAGAAGAGTTAGATATAGATACCTGTCTAGTAGAGTTAGATACCTGTCTAGTAGAGTTAGATACCTGTCTAGTAGAGTTAGATATAGATACCTGTCTAGTAGAGTTAGATACCTGTCTAGTAGAGTTAGATACCTGTCTAGTAGAGTTAGATACCTGTCTAGTAGAGTTAGATACCTGTCTAGTAGAGTTAGATACCTGTCTAGTAGAGTTAGATACCTGTCTAGTAGAGTTAGATACCTGTCTAGTAGAGTTAGATACCTGTCTAGTAGAGTTAGATACCTGTCTAGTAGAGTTAGATACCTGTCTAGTAGAGTTAGATACCTGTCTAGTAGAGTTAGATATAGATACCTGTCTAGTAGAGTTAGATACCTGTCTAGTAGAGTTAGATATAGATACCTGTCTAGTAGAGTTAGATACCTGTCTAGTAGAGTTAGATATAGATACCTGTCTAGTAGAGTTAGATACCTGTCTAGTAGAGTTAGATATAGATACCTGTCTAGTAGAGTTAGATATAGATACCTGTCTAGTAGAGTTAGATATAGATACCTGTCTAGTAGAGTTAGATACCTGTCTAGTAGAGTTAGATACCTGTCTAGTAGAGTTAGATATAGATACCTGTCTAGTAGAGTTAGATACCTGTCTAGTACAGTTAGATATACATACCTGTCTAGTAGAGTTAGATATAGATACCTGTCTAGTAGAGTTAGATACCTGTCTAGTAGAGTTAGATACCTGTCTAGTAGAGTTAGATATAGATACCTGTCTATTAGAGTTAGATACCTGTCTAGTAGAGTTAGATACCTGTCTAGTAGAGTTAGATATAGATACCTGTCTAGAAGAGTTAGATATAGATACCTGTCTAGTAGAGTTAGATACCTGTCTAGTAGAGTTAGATACCTGTCTAGTAGAGTTAGATATAGATACCTGTCTAGTAGAGTAGATTAGATACCTGTCTAGTAGAGTTAGATATAGATACCTGTCTAGTAGAGTTAGATATAGATACCTGTCTAGTAGAGTTAGATATAGATACCTGTCTAGTTAGAGTTAGATATAGATACCTGTCTAGTAGAGTTATAGATACCTGTTCTAGAAGAGTTAGATATAGATACCTGTCTAGTAGAGTTAGATACCTGTCTAGAAGAGTTAGATATTAGATACCTGTCTAGTAGAGTTAGATATAGATACCTGTCTAGTAGAGTTAGATTACCTGTCTAGTAGAGTTAGATATAGATACCTGTCTAGTAGAGTTAGATACCTGTCTAGTAGAGTTAGATATAGATACCTGTCTAGTAGAGTTAGATATAGATACCTGTCTAGTAGAGTTAGATATAAGATACCTGTCTAGTAGAGTTAGATTACCTGTCTAGTAGAGTTAGATACCTGTCTAGTAGAGTTAGATATAGATACCTGTCTAGTAGAGTTAGATATAGATACCTGTCTAGTAGAGTTAGATACCTGTCTAGTAGAGTTAGATATAGATACCTGTCTAGTAGAGTTAGATATAGATACCTGTCTAGTAGAGTTAGATATAGATACCTGTCTAGTAGAGTTAGATATAGATACCTGTCTAGTGAGTTAGATATAGATACCTGTCTAGTAGAGTTAGATATAGATACCTGTCTAGTAGAGTTAGATTAGATACCTGTCTAGTAGAGTTAGAACTATAAGATACCTGTCTAGTAGAGTTAGATACCTGTCTAGTAGAGTTTAGATACCTGTCTAGTAGAGTTAGATATAGATACCTGTCTAGTAGAGTTAGATACCTGTCTAGTAGAGTTCGATATAGATACCTGTCTAGTAAGAGTTAGATATATCCCTGTCTAAGTAGAGTTAGATACCTTCAGTAGAGTTAGATACCTGTCTAGTAGAGTTAGATATAGATACCTGTCTAGTAGAGTTAGATACCTGTCTAGTAGAGTTAGATATAGATACCTGTCTAGTAGAGTTAGATATAGATACCTGTCTAGTAGAGTTAGATATAGATACCTGTCTAGTAGAGTTAGATACCTGTCTAGTAGAGTTAGATACCTGTCTAGTAGAGTTAGATATAGATACCTGTCTAGTAGAGTTAGATATAGATACCTGTCTAGTAGAGTTAGATACCTGTCTAGTAGAGTTAGATATAGATACCTGTCTAGTAGAGTTAGATATAGATACCTGTCTAGTAGAGTTAGATATAGATACCTGTCTAGTAGAGTTAGATATAGATACCTGTCTAGTAGAGTTAGATATAGATACCTGTCTAGTAGAGTTAGATATAGATACCTGTCTAGTAGAGTTAGATATAGATACCTGTCTAGTAGAGTTAGATACCTGTCTAGTAGAGTTAGATACCTGTCTAGTAGAGTTAGATATAGATACCTGTCTAGTAGAGTTAGATACCTGTCTAGTAGAGTTAGATATAGATACCTGTCTAGTAGAGTTAGATACCTGTCTAGTAGAGTTAGATACCTGTCTAGTAGAGTTAGATACCTGTCTAGTAGAGTTAGATATAGATACCTGTCTAGTAGAGTTAGATATAGATACCTGTCTAGTAGAGTTAGATAAAGATACCTGTCTAGTAGAGTTAGATACCTGTCTAGTAGAGTTAGATATAGATACCTGTCTAGTAGAGTTAGATACCTGTCTAGTAGAGTTAGATATAGATACCTGTCTAGTAGAGTTAGATATAGATACCTGTCTAGTAGAGTTAGATACCTGTCTAGTAGAGTTAGATACCTGTCTAGTAGAGTTAGATATAGATACCTGTCTAGTAGAGTTAGATATAGATACCTGTCTAGTAGAGTTAGATATAGATACCTGTCTAGTAGAGTTAGATACCTGTCCAGTAGAGTTAGATATAGATACCTGTCCAGTAGAGTTAGATATAGATACCTGTCTAGTAGAGTTAGATATAGATACCTGTCTAGTAGAGTTAGATACCTGTCTAGTAGAGTTAGATACCTGTCCAGTAGAGTTAGATATAGATACCTGTCTAGTAGAGTTAGATATAGATACCTGTCTAGTAGAGTTAGATATAGATACCTGTCTAGTAGAGTTAGATATAGATACCTGTCTAGTAGAGTTAGATACCTGTCTAGTAGAGTTAGATACCTGTCTAGTAGAGTTAGATATAGATACCTGTCTAGTAGAGTTAGATATAGATACCTGTCCAGTATAGTTAGATATAGATACCTGTCTAGTAGAGTTAGATACCTGTCTAGTAGAGTTAGATACCTGTCTAGTAGAGTTAGATATAGATACCTGTCTAGTAGAGTTAGATATAGATACCTTTCTAGTAGAGTTAGATACCTGTCTAGTAGAGTTAGATACCTGTCTAGAAGAGTTAGATATAGATACCTGTCTAGTAGAGTTAGATATAGATACCTGTCTAGAAGAGTTAGATATAGATACCTGTCTAGTAGAGTTAGATACCTGTCTAGTAGAGTTAGATACCTGTCTAGTAGAGTTAGATACCTGTCTAGTAGATATAGATACCTGTCTAGTAGAGTTAGATATAGATACCTGTCTAGTAGAGTTAGATATAGATACCTGTCTAGTAGAGTTAGATACCTGTCTAGTAGAGTTAGATATAGATACCTGTCTAGTATAGTTAGATACCTGTCTAGTAGAGTTAGATATAGATACCTGTCTAGTAGAGTTAGATACCTGTCCAGTAGAGTTAGATATAGATACCTGTCTAGTAGAGTTAGATACCTGTCTAGTAGAGTTAGATATAGATACCTGTCTAGTAGAGTTAGATATAGATACCTGTCCAGTAGAGTTAGATATAGATACCTGTCTAGTAGAGTTAGATACCTGTCTAGTAGAGTTAGATACCTGTCTAGTAGAGTTAGATATAGATACCTGTCTAGTAGAGTTAGATATAGATACCTGTCTAGTAGAGTTAGATACCTGTCTAGTAGAGTTAGATATAGATACCTGTCCAGTAGAGTTAGATACCTGTCTAGTAGAGTTAGATACCTGTCCAGTAGAGTTAGATATAGATACCTGTCTAGTAGAGTTAGATATAGATACCTGTCCAGTAGAGTTAGATATAGATACCTGTCTAGTAGAGTTAGATACCTGTCCAGTAGAGTTAGATATAGATACCTGTCTAGTAGAGTTAGATACCTGTCTAGTAGAGTTAGATATAGATACCTGTCCAGTAGAGTTAGATACCTGTCTAGTAGAGTTAGATACCTGTCCAGTAGAGTTAGATATAGATACCTGTCTAGTAGAGTTAGATATAGATACCTGTCCAGTAGAGTTAGATATAGATACCTGTCTAGTAGAGTTAGATACCTGTCCAGTAGAGTTAGATATAGATACCTGTCTAGTAGAGTTAGATACCTGTCTAGTAGAGTTAGATACCTGTCCAGTAGAGTTAGATACCTGTCTAGTAGAGTTAGATATAGATACCTGTCTAGTAGAGTTAGATACCTGTCTAGTAGAGTTAGATATAGATACCTGTCTAGTAGATATAGATACCTGTTCAGTAGAGTTCAGTGTAGAGTCAGATGAACTGATGTTTCCTTCACTGTTCTCTCTCTGAGCCCTGGCTTTGCTACTTCCCTGGAGAAACAGAACACACACACACAGATTAACACACACACACAGATTAACACACACACACACAGATTAACACACACACACACAGATTAACACACACACAGGTTCTCACACACACGTTAAAACAGACGCGCATACACTTCCCCCTACCTTCCAGACCACTTCCCCCTACCTTCCAGACCACTTCCCCCTACCTTCCAGACCACTTCCCCTACCTTCCAGACCACTTCCCCTACCTTCCAGACCACTTCCCCCTACCTTCTAGACCACTTCCCCCTACCTTCTAGACCACTTCCCCTACCTTCCAGACCACTTCCCCTACCTTCCAGACCACTTCCCCCTACCTTCCAGACCACTTCCCCCTACCCTACAGACCACTTCCCCCTACCTTCCAGATCACTTCCCCCTACCTTGCAGACCACATCCCCCTACCTTCCAGACCACTTCCCCCTACAGACCACATCCCCCTACAGACCACATCCCCTACCTTCCAGACCACTTCCCCCTACAGACCACTTCCCCCTACCTTCCAGACCACATCCCCCTACCTTCCAGACCACTTCCCCCTACCTTCCAGACCACTTCCCCCTACAGACCACATCCCCCTACCTTCCAGACCACTTCCCCCTACAGACCACTTCCCCCTACCTTCCAGACCACATCCCCCTACCTTCCAGACCACTTCCCCCTACCTTCCAGACCACTTCCCCCTACCTTCCAGACCACTTCCCCCTACCTTCCAGACCACTTCCCCCTACCTTCCAGACCACTTCCCCCTACCTTCCAGACCACTTCCCCCTACCTTCCAGACCACTTCCCCCTGCAGACCACTTCCCCCTACCTTCTAGACCACTTCCCCCTACCTTCCAGACCACTTCCCCCTACCTTCCAGACCACTTCCCCCTACCTTCCAGACCACTTCCCCCTACCTTCCAGACCACTTCCCCCTGCAGACCACATCCCCCTACCTTCCAGACCACTTCCCCCTACAGACCACATCCCCCTACCTTCCAGACCACTTCCCCCTACCTTCCAGACCACTTCCCCCTACCTTCCAGACCACTTCCCCCTACCTTCCAGACCACATCCCCCTACCTTCCAGACCACATCCCCCTACCTTCCAGACCACTTCCCCCTACCTTCCAGACCACTTCCCCCTACCTTCCAGACCACTTCCCCCTACCTTCCAGACCACTTCCCCCTACCTTCCAGACCACTTCCCCCTACCTTCCAGACCACTTCCCCCTACAGACCACTTCCCCCTACCTTCCAGACCACTTCCCCCTGCAGACCACTTCCCCCTGCAGACCACATCCCCCTACCTTCCAGACCACTTCCCCCTACAGACCACATCCCCCTACCTTCCAGACCACTTCCCCCTACAGACCACTTCCCCCTACCTTCCAGACCACATCCCCCTACCTTTCAGACCACATCCCCCTACCTTTCAGACCACATCCCCCTACCTTCCAGACCACTTCCCCCTACCTTCCAGACCACTTCCCCCTACCTTCCAGACCACTTCCCCCTACCTTCCAGACCACTTCCCCCTCCCTACCTTCCAGACCACTTCCCCCTACCTTCCAGACCACTTCCCCCTACCTTCCAGACCACTTCCCCCTACCTTCCAGACCACTTCCCCCTACCTTCCAGACCACTTCCCCCTACCTTCCAGACCACTTCCCCCTACCTTCCAGACCACTTCCCCCTACCTTCCAGACCACTTCCCCCTACCTTCCAGACCACTTCCCCTACCTTCCAGACCACTTCCCCCTACCTTCCAGACCACTTCCCCCTACCTTCCAGACCACTTCCCCCTACAGACCACTTCCCCCTACCTTCCAGACCACTTCCCCCTGCAGACCACATCCCCCTACCTTCCAGACCACTTCCCCTACAGACCACATCCCCCTA
>NW_022262802.1:32500-65000 GCF_002021735.2 Oncorhynchus kisutch
GGTAAAGGAGCAGCATGTGTAAAGGAGCAGCATGTGTAAAGGAGCAGCATGTGTAAAGGAGCAGCATGTGTAAAGGAGCAGCAGGTAAAGGAGCAGCAGGTAAAGGAGCAGCATGTGTAAAGGAGCAGCATGTGTAAAGGAGCAGCATGTGTAAAGGAGCAGCAGGTAAAGGAGCAGCATGTGTAAAGGAGCAGCATGTGTAAAGGAGCAGCAGGTAAAGGAGCAGCATGTGTAAAGGAGCAGCATGTGTAAAGGAGCAGCATGTGTAAAGGAGCAGCATGTGTAAAGGAGCAGCATGTGTAAAGGAGCAGCATGTAAAGGAGCAGCAGGTAAAGGAGCAGCATATGTAAAGGAGCAGCATGTGTAAAGGAGCAGCATGTGTAAAGGAGCAGCATGTGTAAAGGAGCAGCATGTGTAAAGGAGCAGCATGTGTAAAGGAGCAGCATGTGTAAAGGAGCAGCAGGTAAAGGAGCAGCATGTAAAGGAGCATCAGGTAAAGGAGCAGCATGTGTAAAGGAGCAGCAGGTAAAGGAGCAGCATGTGTAAAGGAGCAGCATGTAAAGGAGCAGCATGTGTAAAGGAGCAGCATGTGTAAAGGAGCAGCAGGTAAAGGAGCAGCATGTGTAAAGGAGCAGCAGGTAAAGGAGCAGCATGTAAAGGAGCAGCATGTGTAAAGGAGCAGCATGTGTAAAGGAGCAGCATGTGTAAAGGAGCAGCAGGTAAAGGAGCAGCAGGTAAAGGAGCAGCATATGTAAAGGAGCAGCATGTAAAGGAGCAGCAGGTAAAGGAGCAGCAGGTAAAGGAGCAGCAGGTAAAGGAGCAGCAGGTAAAGGAGCAGCATGTGTAAAGGAGCAGCATGTGTAAAGGAGCAGCATGTGTAAAGGAGCAGCATGTGTAAAGGAGCAGCATGTGTAAAGGAGCAGCATGTAAAGGAGCAGCATGTAAAGGAGCAGCAGGTAAAGGAGCAGCATGTGTAAAGGAGCAGCAGGTAAAGGAGCAGCATGTGTAAAGGAGCAGCAGGTAAAGGAGCAGCATGTGTAAAGGAGCAGCAGGTAAAGGAGCAGCATGTGTAAAGGAGCAGCAGGTAAAGGAGCAGCATGTGTAAAGGAGCAGCATGTAAAGGCAGCATGTGTAGGAGCAGCATGTAAAAGGAGCCAGAGTAAAGGAGCAGCATGTGTAAAGGAGCAGCATGTGTAAAGGAGCAGCAAGGTAAGGAGCAGCATGTAAAGGAGCAGCATGTAAAGGAGCAGCATGTGTAAAGGAGCAGCAGGTAAAGGATCAGCATGTGTAAAGGAGCAGCATGTGTAAAGGAGCAGCAGGTAACTGAGCAGCATGTGTAAAGGAGCAGCATGTACAAGGAGCAGCATGTGTAAAGGAGCAGCATGTGTAAAGGAGCAGCATGTGTAAAGAGCAGCTGGTAAAGGAGCAGCATGTAAAGGAGCAGGCATGTGTAAGGAGCAGCAGGTAAAGGAGCAGCATGTGTAAAGGAGCAGCATGTGTAAAGGAGCAGCATGTTGTAAAGGAGCAGCGGTAAAGGAGCAGCATGTAAAGGAGCAGCAGGTAAAAGGAGCAGCAGGTAAAGGAGCAGCATGTGTAAAGGAGCAGCATGTGTAAAGGAGCAGCATGTGTAAAGGAGCAGCATGTGTAAAGGAGCCGCATGTAAAGGGGCAGCAGGTAAAGGAGCAGCATGTGTAAAGGAGCAGCAGGTAAAGGAGCAGCAGGTAAAGGAGCAGCAGATAAAAGAAGCAGCATGTAAAGGAGCAGCATGTGTAAGGAGCAGCATGTGTAAAGGAGCAGCATGTGTAAAGGAGCAGCATGTGTAAAGGAGCAGCCATGTGTAAAGGAGCAGCATGTGTAAAGGAGGCAGCAGGTAAAGAGGCAGCAGGTAAAAGGAGCAGCATGTGTAAAGGAGCAGCATGTAAAGGAGGCAGCATGTGTAAAGGAGCAGCAGGTAAAGGAGCAGGCAGGTAAAGGAGCAGCATGTGTAAGGAGCAGCATGTGTGAAGGAGCAGCATGTGTAAAGGAGCAGCATGTGTAAAGGAGCAGCAGGTAAAGAGCAGCATTTAAAGGAGCAGCATGTTAAAGAGCAGCAGGTAAAGGAGCAGCATGTTAAGGAGCAGCAGGTAAAGGAGCAGCATGTGTAAAGGAGCAGCAGGTAAAGGAGCAGCATGTGTAAAGGAGCAGCATGTGTAAAGGAGCAGCATGTGTAAAGGAGCAGCATGTGTAAAGGAGCAGCAGGTAAAGGAGCAGCATGTAAAGGAGCAGCATGTGTAAAGGAGCAGCATGTGTAAAGGAGCAGCATGTGTAAAGGAGCAGCAGGTAAAGGAGCAGCATGTGTAAAGGAGCAGCAGGTAAAGGAGCAGCAGGTAAAGGAGCAGCAGATAAAGGAGCAGCATGTAAAGGAGCAGCATGTGTAAAGGAGCAGCATGTGTAAAGGAGCAGCATGTGTAAAGGAGCAGCATGTGTAAAGGAGCAGCATGTGTAAAGGAGCAGCATGTGTAAAGGAGCAGCATGTGTAAAGGAGCAGCAGGTAAAGGAGCAGCAGGTAAAGGAGCAGCATGTGTAAAGGAGCAGCATGTGTAAAGGAGCAGCAGGTAAAGGAGCAGCAGGTAAAGGAGCAGCAGGTAAAGGAGCAGCAGGTAAAGGAGCAGCATGTGTAAAGGAGCAGCATGTGTAAAGGAGCAGCATGTGTAAAGGAGCAGCATGTGTAAAGGAGCAGCATGTGTAAAGGAGCAGCATGTAAAGGAGCAGCATGTAAAGGAGCAGCAGGTAAAGGAGCAGCAGGTAAAGGAGCAGCAGGTAAAGGAGCAGCAGGTAAAGGAGCAGCAGGTAAAGGAGCAGCATGTGTAAAGGAGCAGCAGGTAAAGGAGCAGCATGTGTAAAGGAGCAGCAGGTAAAGGAGCAGCATGTGTAAAGGAGCAGCAGGTAAAGGAGCAGCATGTGTAAAGGAGCAGCATGTAAAGGAGCAGCATGTGTAAAGGAGCAGCATGTGTAAAGGAGCAGCAGGTAAAGGAGCAGCATGTGTAAAGGAGCAGCATGTGTAAAGGAGCAGCAGGTAAAGGAGCAGCATGTGTAAAGGAGCAGCATGTGTAAAGGAGCAGCAGGTAAAGGAGCAGCATGTAAAGGATCAGCATGTAAAGGAGCAGCATGTGTAAAGGAGCAGCAGGTAAAGGAGCAGCAGGTAAAGGAGCAGCATGTGTAAAGGAGCAGCATGTAAAGGAGCAGCAGGTAAAGGAGCAGCAGGTAAAGGAGCAGCATGTGTAAAGGAGCAGCAGGTAAAGGAGCAGCATGTGTAAAGGAGAAGCAGGTAAAGGAGCAGCATGTGTAAAGGAGCAGCATGTAAAGGAGCAGCAGGTAAAGGAGCAGCAGGTAAAGGAGCAGCATGTGTAAAGGAGCAGCAGGTAAAGGAGCAGCATGTGTAAAGGAGCAGCATGTGTAAAGGAGCAGCAGGTAAAGGAGCAGCATGTAAAGGAGCAGCATGTGTAAAGGAGCAGCAGGTGTAAAGGAGCAGCAGGTGTAAAGGAGCAGCAGGTAAAGGAGCAGCATGATCATCATTGATGTATACGGTTAGTGTGTGTGTGTGTGTGTGTTAAACACAGGGCTGTGGTGAGGAGTGTGTGATCGCATGGTTGAGGCAGCATTTCTGTTTGGGCGAAAGCCAGAGAGAGACATACATGATGTCATGTGGATGAGGCGCTGGTGTGTGTGTGTGTGTGTGTGTCTGTGTTGCCGGTAGCGACAGACAGGATGGCGTGAGGGTATTATTATAGATGTGTGTCTGCTGTGTTGGACGGCTCCCTGTTCTCCTTCCTGGTTCCATGCTGACCACTTCCTTCCTGGACAGGAAACAGGGTGGCAGAGGGGTACCTAGGGTCAACCACTGCGGAGTCACCCAGAGTGTGTGTTGTAGGGGTCACCGGGACTTGCTGAGTCATAAGGATGTTGTGTGTGTGTGTGTGTTAGTTACCATGAACAGCATGGTCCTGTTCTCCTGTAGACTGGTGGGCTGGACCCCAGCGGTGTGTGTGTGGGTGTGTACGTGTGTGTGTGTGTGTGTGTTAGTTATCATGAACAGCATGGTCCTGTTCTCCTGTAGACTGGTGGGCTGGACCCCAGCGGTGTGTGTGTGTGTGTTAGTTACCATGAACAGCATGGTCCTGTTCTCCTGTAGACTGGTGGGCTGGACCCCAGCGGTGTGTGTGTGTAGTTCAGGTGACAGTCCGTTCTCATCCAGGGCCCGGAGGCAGGGGAAACTGGGGTCTGGTTTGAACACCACCGGCCTCCCACCACTAGAGGCACCGTATCCTCCTCCCCTGACCTCTCCATCCCCCGTTCCTCCATTTCGCGTTAGCGTTGGTAAGGCCAGACCTCTCCGCAACCCGTCCACCAATCCACCGCCGCTATCTGGTTTAGGATCACCCCCGGCCCCTACGGATTGGCTGAATTTCTCGATGCACTCGTCAATCAAAGCGGGCGGGGCTTTCTTGTGAGCGACGGTCACTCTTCCACAGAACAGAACCTCAAACCTCTTGGCGAACATGGTGGCCGCGCCGAAGGCCGACGACGCGGACGGAGTACAGTCTTCTGAGGAAGAGGCGGCGGGTTTGGGCACTGCGAGGTCATCGTTGCGCGCCGAGCTCTTCCCGGCCTGACGCAGCGTACTGATGATCTCAGGGACCTGGAGGAGAGAGGGAGGGAAAGAGGGAGGGAGGGAAAGAGGGAGGGAGGGAGGGAAAGAGGGAGGGAGGCAAAGAGGGAGGGAGACTTTGTCATGGGTGCTTACATTTTTTGGTATAGCAGCAGGAATTTTCTTTACCTTTATTTAACCAGACAGTTAAGAACAAATTCTTATTTTCAATGACGGCCTAGGAACAGTGAGTTAACTGCCTGTTCAGGGGCAGAACGACAGATTTGTACCTTGTCAGCTCGGGGATTCGAACTTGCAACCTTTCCGTTACTAGTTCAACGCTCTAACCACTAGGCTACCCTGCCGCCCCTCCACTCTAACCACTAGTCTACCCTGCCGCCCCTCCACTCTAACCACTAGGCTACCCTGCCGCCCCTCCACTCTAACCACTAGGCTACCCTGCCGCCCCTCCACTCTAACCACTAGGCTACCCTGCCGCCCCTCCACTCTAACCACTAGGCTACCCTGCCGCCCCTCCACTCTAACCACTAGGCTACCCTGCCGCCCCTCCACTCTAACCACTAGGCTACCCTGCCGCCCCTCCACTCTAACCACTAGGCTACCCTGGCGCCCCTCCACTCTAACCACTAGGCTACCCTGCCGCCCCTCCACTCTAACCACTAGTCTACCCTGCCGCCCCTCCACTCTAACCACTAGGCTACCCTGCCGCCCCTCCACTCTAACCACTAGGCTACCCTGCCGCCCCTCCACTCTAACCACTAGGCTACCCCTGCCGCCCCTCCACTCTAACCACTAGGCTACCCTGCCGCCCCTCCACTCTAACCACTAGGCTACCCTGCCGCCCCTCCACTCTAACACTAGGCTACCCTGCCGCCCCTCCAC
Source organism: Oncorhynchus kisutch (assembly GCF_002021735.2). Classification (NCBI taxonomy): domain Eukaryota; kingdom Metazoa; phylum Chordata; class Actinopteri; order Salmoniformes; family Salmonidae; genus Oncorhynchus; species Oncorhynchus kisutch. Next base: position 38,031 of record NW_022262802.1, read on the forward strand.
TCTAACCACTAGGCTACCCTGCCGCCCCTCCACTCTAACCACTAGGCTACCCTGGCGCCCCTCCACTCTAACCACTAGGCTACCCTGGCGCCCCTCCACTCTAACCACTAGGCTACCCTGCCGCCCCTCCACTCTAACCACTAGTCTACCCTGCCGCCCCTCCACTCTAACCACTAGGCTACCCTGCCGCCCCTCCACTCTAACCACTAGACTACCCTGGCGCCCCTCCGCCCCTCCACTCTAACCACTAGGCTACCCTGCCGCCCCTCCACTCTTACCACTAGGCTACCCTGGCGCCCCTCCACTCTAACCACTAGTCTACCCTGGCGCCCCTCCGCCCCTCCACTCTAACCACTAGTCTACCCTGGCGCCCCTCCGCCCCTCCACTCTAACCACTAGTCTACCCTGGCGCCCCTCCGCCCCTCCACTCTAACCACTAGGCTACCCTGCCGCCCCTCCACTCTAACCACTAGTCTACCCTGCCGCCCCCCACTCTAACCACTAGGCTACCCTGCCGCCCCTCCACTCTAACCACTAGGCACCCTGCCGCCCCTCCACTCTAACCACTACCCTGCCGCCCCTCCACTCTAACCACTAGGCTACCCTGCCACCCCTCCACTCTAACCACTACCCTGGCGCCCCTCCACTCTAACCACTACCCTGCCGCCCCTCCACTCTAACCACTAGTCTACCCTGCCGCCCCTCCACTCTAACCACTACCCTGGCGCCCCTCCACTCTAACCACTAGGCTACCCTGGCGCCCCTCCACTCTAACCACTAGTCTACCCTGCCGCCCCTGCCGCCCCTCCACTCTAACCACTAGTCTACCCTGGCGCCCCTCCACTCTAACCACTACCCTGGCGCCCCTCCACTCTAACCACTACCCTGGCGCCCCTCCACTCTAACCACTAGGCTACCCTGGCGCCCCTCCACTCTAACCACTAGTCTACCCTGGCGCCCCTCCGCCCCTCCACTCTAACCACTAGTCTACCCTGGCGCCCCTCCGCCCCTCCACTCTAACCACTACCCTGGCGCCCCTCCACTCTAACCACTACCCTGGCGCCCCTCCGCCCCTCCACTCTAACCACTACCCTGCCGCCCCTCCACTCTAACCACTACCCTGCCGCCCCTCCACTCTAACCACTACCCTGGCGCCCCTCCGCCCCTCCACTCTAACCACTAGTCTACCCTGCCGCCCCTCCACTCTAACCACTAGTCTACCCTGGCGCCCCTCCACCCCTCCACTCTAACCACTACCCTGGCGCCCCTCCACTCTAACCACTACCCTGGCGCCCCTCCACTCTAACCACTAGGCTACCCTGCCGCGCCTCCGCCCCTCCACTCTAACCACTAGGCTACCCTGCCGCCCCTCCACTCTAACCACTACCCTGGCGCCCCTCCACTCTAACCACTACCCTGCCGCCCCTCCACTCTAACCACTACCCTGCCGCCCCTCCACTCTAACCACTACCCTGCCGCCCCTCCACTCTAACACTACCCTGCCGCCCCTCCACTCTAACCACTACCCTGCCGCCCCTCCACTCTAACCACTACCCTGCCGCCCCTCCACTCTAACCACTACCCTGCCGCCCCTCCACTCTAACCACTACCCTGGCGCCCCTCCGCCCCTCCACTCTAACCACTAGTCTACCCTGCCGCCCCTCCACTCTAACCACTAGTCTACCCTGGCGCCCCTCCACCCCTCCACTCTAACCACTACCCTGGCGCCCCTCCACTCTAACCACTACCCTGGCGCCCCTCCACTCTAACCACTAGGCTACCCTGCCGCCCCTCCGCCCCTCCACTCTAACCACTAGGCTACCCTGCCGCCCCTCCACTCTAACCACTAGGCTACCCTGCCGCCCCTCCACTCTAACCACTAGGCTACCCTGCCGCCCCTCCGCCCCTCCACTCTAACCACTAGGCTACCCTGCCGCCCCTCCACTCTAACCACTACCCTGGCGCCCCTCCGCCCCTCCACTCTAACCACTACCCTGCCGCCCCTCCACTCTAACCACTACCCTGGCGCCCCTCCACTCTAACCACTAGTCTACCCTGGCGCCCCTCCGCCCCTCCACTCTAACCACTAGTCTACCCTGGCGCCCCTCCGCCCCTCCACTCTAACCACTACCCTGGCGCCCCTCCGCCCCTCCACTCTAACCACTACCCTGGCGCCCCTCCGCCCCTCCACTCTAACCACTACCCTGCCGCCCCTCCGCCCCTCCACTCTAACCACTACCCTGCCGCCCCTCCGCCCCTCCACTCTAACCACTACCCTGGCGCCCCTCCACTCTAACCACTAGTCTACCCCTCCGCCCCTCCACTCTAACCACTACCCTGCCGCCCCTCCGCCCCTCCACTCTAACCACTACCCTGCCGCCCCTCCACTCTAACCACTAGGCGCCCCTCCGCCCCTCCACTCTAACCACTACCCTGCCGCCCCTCCACTCTAACCACTAGGCGCCCCTCCGCCCCTCCACTCTAACCACTACCCTGCCGCCCCTCCGCCCCTCCACTCTAACCACTAGTCTACCCTGCCAGTAACAAACTGGTCCTGAACATCTCTAAAACTAAGAGCGTCTTGTATTTGGTACAAATCATTCCCTATGTTCTAGACCTCAGCTGAATCTGGTAATGAATGGTGAGGCTGTTGAACAAGTTGAGGAGACTAAATTACTTGGCGTCACCTTAGATTGTAAACTGTCATGATCAAAACATTGATTCGGTGGTTGTAAAGATGGGGAGAGGTCTGGGCCGTAATAAAGAGATGCTCTGCTTTTTTGACAACACCCTCCACAAAGCAAGTCCTGCAGGCTCTAGTTTTGTCTAATCTTGATTATTGTCCAGTCGTGTGGTTCCAGTGCTTCAAAGGAAGACCTAGTGAAGCTGCAGCTGGTCCAGAACAGAGCGTAACGTTCTGCTCTTCATTGTCATCAGAGGGCTGATATTAATACTATGCAGCCAGTCTCTCTTGGTTCAGAGTTGAGGAGAGACTGACAGCATCACTTATTTTTACAAGAAACAATCATGTTGAAAATCCAAAATTGTTTGTATAGTCAACTTACACACAGCTCTGACACACACACGTACCCCACCAGACATGCCCCTCGGGGGTCTTTTCACAGTCCCCAGATCCAGAACAAATTGAAGAAAACATACAGTATTATATGGAGCCATTATTGCATGGAACTTCCTTCCATCTCATATTGCTTTAAATAAACAGCAAACCAGATAAAGCCACACCTCACAGCACAACGCCTCTCCCCTATTGGACCCCCAGCACAACGCCCCTCCCCTATTGGACCCACAGCACAACGCCTCTCCCCTATTGGACCCAGAGCACAACGCCCCTCCCCTATTGGACCCCCAGCACAACGCCTCTCCCCTATTGGACCCACAGCACAACGCCTCTCCCCTATTGGACCCACAGCACAACGCCTCTCCCCTATTGGACCCCCAGCACAAAGCCCCTCCCCTATTGGACCCACAGCACAACGCCCCTCCCCTATTGGACCCACAGCACAACGCCTCTCCCCTATTGGACCCACAGCACAACGCCTCTCCCCTATTGGACCCACAGCACAACGCCTCTCCCCTATTGGACCCACAGCACAACGCCTCTCCCCTATTGGACCCACGGCACAACGCCTCTCCCCTATTGGACCCACGGCACAACGCCTCTCCCCTATTGGACCCACGGCACAACGCCTCTCCCCTATTGGACCCACGGCACAACGCCTCTCCCCTATTGGACCCACGGCACAACGCCTCTCCCCTATTGGACCCACAGCACAACGCCTCTCCCCTATTGGACCCACAGCACAACGCCTCTCCCCTATTGGACCCACAGCACAACGCCTCTCCCCTATTGGACCCACAGCACAACGCCTCTCCCCTACTGGACCCACAGCACAACGCCTCTCCCCTACTGGACCCACAGCACAACGCCTCTCCCCTATTGGACCCACAGCACAACGCCTCTCCCCTATTGGACCCACAGCACAACGCCTCTCCCCTATTGGACCCACAGCACAACGCCTCTCCCCTATTGGACCCACAGCACAACGCCTCTCCCCTATTGGACCCACAGCACAACGCCTCTCCCCTATTTGACCCACAGCACAACGCCTCTCCCCTATTGGACCCACAGCACAACGCCTCTCCCCTATTGGACCCACAGCACAACGCCTCTCCCCTATTGGACCCACAGCACAACGCCCCTCCCCTATTGGACCCACAGCACAACGCCTCTCCCCTATTGGACCCACAGCACAACGCCCCTCCCCTATTGGACCCACAGCACAACGCCTCTCCCCTATTGGACCCACAGCACAACGCCTCTCCCCTATTGGACCCACAGCACAACGCCCCTCCCCTATTGGACCCACAGCACAACGCCTCTCCCCTATTGGACCCACAGCACAACGCCTCTCCCCTATTGGACCCACAGCACAACGCCTCTCCCCTATTGGACCCACAGCACAACGCCTCTCCCCTATTGGACCCACAGCACAACGCCCCTCCCCTATTGGACCCACAGCACAACGCCTCTCCCCTATTGGACCCACAGCACAACGCCTCTCCCCTATTGGACCCACAGCACAACGCCTCTCCCCTATTGGACCCACAGCACAACGCCTCTCCCCTATTGGACCCACAGCACAACGCCTCTCCCCTATTGGACCCACGGCACAACGCCTCTCCCCTATTGGACCCACAGCACAACGCCTCTCCCCTATTGGACCCACGGCACAACGCCTCTCCCCTATTGGACCCACGGCACAACGCCTCTCCCCTATTGGACCCACGGCACAACGCCTCTCCCCTATTGGACCCACGGCACAACGCCTCTCCCCTATTGGACCCACGGCACAACGCCTCTCCCCTATTGGACCCACGGCACAACGCCTCTCCCCTATTGGACCCACGGCACAACGCCTCTCCCCTATTGGACCCACGGCACAACGCCTCTCCCCTATTGGACCCACGGCACAACGCCTCTCCCCTATTGGACCCACGGCACAACGCCTCTCCCCTATTGGACCCAGAGCACAACGCCTCTCCCCTATTGGACCCACAGCACAACGCCTCTCCCCTATTGGACCCACAGCACAACGCCTCTCCCCTATTGGACCCACGGCACAACGCCTCTCCCCTATTGGACCCACGGCACAACGCCTCTCCCCTATTGGACCCAGAGCACAACGCCTCTCCCCTATTGGACCCACAGCACAACGCCTCTCCCCTATTGGACCCACAGCACAACGCCTCTCCCCTATTGGACCCACAGCACAACGCCTCTCCCCTATTGGACCCACAGCACAACGCCTCTCCCCTATTGGACCCACAGCACAACGCCTCTCCCCTATTGGACCCACAGCACAACGCCTCTCCCCTATTGGACCCACAGCACAACGCCTCTCCCCTATTGGACCCACAGCACAACGCCTCTCCCCTATTGGACCCACAGCACAACGCCTCTCCCCTATTGGACCCACAGCACAACGCCTCTCCCCTATTGGACCCACAGCACAACGCCTCTCCCCTATTGGACCCACGGCACAACGCCTCTCCCCTATTGGACCCACGGCACAACGCCTCTCCCCTATTGGACCCACGGCACAACGCCTCTCCCCTATTTGACCCACGGCACAACGCCTCTCCCCTATTGGACCCACGGCACAACGCCTCTCCCCTATTTGACCCACAGCACAACGCCTCTCCCCTATTTGACCCACAGCACAACGCCTCTCCCCTATTGGACCCACAGCACAACGCCTCTCCCCTATTGGACCCACAGCACAACGCCTCTCCCCTATTGGACCCACGGCACAACGCCTCTCCCCTATTGGACCCACAGCACAACGCCTCTCCCCTATTTGACCCACGGCACAACGCCTCTCCCCTATTGGACCCACGGCACAACGCCTCTCCCCTATTGGACCCACGGCACAACGCCTCTCCCCTATTGGACCCACAGCACAACACCTCTCCCCTATTGGACCCACGGCACAACGCCTCTCCCCTATTGGACCCAGATAGTGTGTATTTGCGTTGATATGGAGGCTACATGAGCCTTTTTAATAATGTATATAGGTCTGTTCTTGAGCTGTTCTTGTCTATTGATGTTCTGAATTGTGTTCTGTGCTCTGTATTCTGTGTTCTGTGCTCTGTGTTCTGTGCTCTGTGTTCTGTGCTCTGTGTTCTGTGCTCTGTGTTCTGTGCTCTGTGTTCTGTGTTCTGTGCTCTGTGCTCTGTGCTCTGTGCTCTGTGTTCTGTGTTCTGTGCTCTGTGCTCTGTGTTCTGTGCTCTGTGTTCTGTGCTCTGTGTTCTGTGCTCTGTGTTCTGTGCTCTGTGTTCTGTGCTCTGTGTTCTGTGCTCTGTGCTCTGTGCTCTGTGTTCTGTGTTCTGTGCTCTGTGCTCTGTGTTCTGTGCTCTGTGTTCTGTGTTCTGTGCTCTGTGCTCTGTGCTCTGTGCTCTGTGTTCTGTGCTCTGTGTTCTGTGCTCTGTGCTCTGTGTTATGTGTTCTGTGTTCTGTGCTCTGTGCTCTGTGTTCTGTGTTCTGTGCTCTGTGCTCTGTGCTCTGTGCTCTGTGCTCTGTGTTCTGTGTTCTGTGCTCTGTGTTCTGTGCTCTGTGTTCTGTGCTCTGTGTTCTGTGCTCTGTGTTCTGTGCTCTGTGTTCTGTGTTCTGTACTCTGTGTTCTGTGCTCTGTGTTCTGTGCTCTGTGTTCTGTACTCTGTGTTCTGTGCTCTGTGTTCTGTGTTATGTGTTCTGTTTGGACCCTAGGAAGAGTAGCTGCTGCTTTGGCAACAGCTAATGGGGATCCTAATAAAAATACCAAATAAGTGTGGTGTTCTGTTCAGACCGGGCCAGACGGTGAGGTCACCACATCTCGATAGGCCAACGTGATGGACGGTGAGGTCACCACATCTCTATGGGCCCAACGTGATGGACGGTGAGGTCACCACATCTCTATGGGCCCAACGTGATGGACGGTGAGGTCACCACATCTCTATGGGCCCAACGTGATGGACGGTGAGGTCACCACATCTCTATGGGCCCAACGTGATGGACGGTGAGGTCACCACATCTCTATGGGCCCAACGTGATGGACGGTGAGGTCACCACATCTCTATGGGCCCAACGTGATGGACGGTGAGGTCACCACATCTCTATGGGCCCAACGTGATGGACGGTGAGGTCACCACATCTCTATGGGCCCAACGTGATGGACGGTGAGATCACCATATCTCTATGGGCCCAACGTGATGGACGGTGAGATCACCATATCTCTATGGGCCCAACGTGATGGACGGTGAGGTCACCACACCTCGATGGGGCCAACGTGATGGACGGTGAGGTCACCACACCTCGATGGGGCCAACGTGATGGACGATGAGGTCACCACACCTCGATGGGACAACGTGATGGATGGTGAGGTCACCACATCTCTATGGGCCCAACGTGATGGACAGTGAGGTCGCCACACCTCTATGGGCCCAACGTGATGGACGGTGAGATCACCATATCTCTATGGGCCCAACGTGATGGACGGTGAGGTCACCACACCTCGATGGGGCCAACGTGATGGACGGTGAGGTCACCACACCTCGATGGGGCCAACGTGATGGACGATGAGGTCACCACACCTCGATGGGACAACGTGATGGACGGTGAGGTCACCACATCTCTATGGGCCCAACGTGATGGACAGTGAGGTCGCCACACCTCTATGGGCCCAACGTGATGGACGGTGAGGTCACCACACCTCTATGGGCCCAACATGATGGACGGTGAGGTCAACACACCTCTATGGGCCCAATGTGATGGACAGTGAGGTCACCACACCTCAATGGGCCAACGTGATGGACGGTGAGGTCACCACACCTCGATGGGCCCAACGTGATGGACGGGTCGTAACAATTAAGGTTCCCTGGAATAAAGTGTTCCTGGTTTGTGATGTTTTCCTGCCGAGACCAGACTAGAATGACCACTACTGAACATGACTTACTACGCACCGACAGCACCAGGAACTAAGTCTCCACTACTGAACATGACTTACTACGCACCGAGAGCACCAGGAACTAAGTCTCCACTACTGAACATGACTTACTGTGCACCGACAGCACCAGGAACTAAGTCTCCACTACTGAACATGACTTACTACGCACCGACAGCACCAGGAACTAAGTCAATACTACTGAACATGACTTATTGTGCACCGACAGCACCAGGAACTAAGTCTCCACTACTGAACATGAATCACACCTGTATGTTATGTTGCTAGGTTACAGCTGACATGAGGTCTCCATGACTACATTGTGTTTCAGCCTGGATTCAAAATGGATTAAATAGATTGTATTTCTCACCCGTCTCCACACAATACCCCATAATGACATCACAATACCCCATAATGACATCACAATACCCCATAATGACATCACAACACCCCATAATGACATCACAACACCCCATAATGACATCACAACACCCCATAATGACATCACAACACCCCATAATGACATCACAATACCCCATAATGGCATCACAATACCCCATAATGGCATCACAATACCCCATAATGACATCACAATACCCCATAATGGCATCACAATACCCCATAATGGCATCACAATACCCCATAATGGCATCACAGTACCCCATAATGACATCACAGTACCCTATAATGGCATCACAATACCCCATAATGGCATCACAATACCCCATAATGGCATCACAATACCCCATAATGGCATCACAATACCCCATAATGACATCACAATACCCCATAATGACATCACAACACCCCATAATGACATCACTATACCCCATAATGGCATCACAATACCCCATAATGGCATCACAATACCCCATAATGGCATCACAGTACCCCATAATGACATCACAGTACCCTATAATGGCATCACAATACCCCATAATGGCATCACAATACCCCATAATGGCATCACAATACCCCATAATGACATCACAATACCCCATAATGACATCACAACACCCCATAATGACATCACTATACCCCATAATGGCATCACAATACCCCATAATGACATCACAATACCCCATAATGACATCACAATACCCCATAATGACATCACAATACCCCATAATGACATCACAATACCCCATAATGACATCACAACACCCCATAATGACATCACAACACCCCATAATGACATCACAACACCCCATAATGACATCACAACACCCCATAATGACATCACAACACCCCATAATGACATCACAATACCCCATAATGGCATCACAATACCCCATAATGGCATCACAATACCCCATAATGGCATCACAATACCCCATAATGGCATCACAGTACCCCATAATGGCATCACAGTACCCCATAATGACATCACAGTACCCCATAATGACATCACAATACCCCATAATGGCATCACAATACCCCATAATGGCATCACAATACCCCATAATGGCATCACAATACCCTATAATGACATCACAACACCCCATAATGACATCACAATACCCCATAATGACATCCCAATACCCCAATACCCCATAATGACATCCCAATACCCCATAATGACATCCCAATACCCCATAATGACATCCCAATACCCCATAATGACATCCCAATACCCCATAATGACATCACAATACCCCATAATGAAATCACAATACCCCATAATGGCATCACAATACCCCATAATGACATCACAATACCCCATAATGACATCACAATACCCCATAATGAAATCACAATACCCCATAATGGCATCACAATACCCCATAATGGCATCACAATACCCCATAATGGCATCACAATACCCCATAATGACATCACAATACCCCATAATGACATCACAATACCCCATAATGGCATCACAATACCCCATAATGGCATCACAATACCCCATAATGGCATCACAGTACCCCATAATGGCATCACAGTACCCCATAATGGCATCACAGTACCCCATAATGGCATCACAATACCCCATAATGGCATCACAATACCCTATAATGACATCACAACACCCCATAATGACATCACAACACCCCATAATGACATCACAATACCCCATAATGAAATCACAATACCCCATAATGACATCACAATACCCCATAATGGCATCACAATACCCCATAATGACATCCCAATACCCCATAATGACATCCCAATACCCCATAATGACATCCCAATACCCCATAATGACATCACAATACCCCATAATGAAATCACAATACCCCATAATGAAATCACAATACCCCATAATGGCATCACAATACCCCATAATGACATCACAATACCCCATAATGACATCACAATACCCCATAATGACATCACAATACCCCATAATGACATCACAATACCCCATAATGAAATCACAATACCCCATAATGGCATCACAATACCCCATAATGGCACCACAATACCCCATAATGGCATCACAATACCCCATAATGACATCACAATACCCCATAATGACATCACAATACCCCATAATGACATCACAATACCCCATAATGACATCACAATACCCCATAATGACATCACAATACCCCATAATGACATCACAATACCCCATAATGACATCACAGTACCCCATAATGACATCACAGTACCCCATAATGACATCACAGTACCCCATAATGACATCACAATACCCCATAATGACATCACAATACCCCATAATGACATCACAGTACCCCATAATGACATCACAATACCCCATAATGACATCACAATACCCCATAATGGCATCACAATACCCTATAATGACATCACAATACCCTATAATGACATCACAACACCCCATAATGACATCACAATACCCCATAATGACATCACAGTACCCCATAATGACATCACAATACCCCATAATGACAAAGTGAAAACATATATATATATTTTTTTTTGCTAATTTATTGAAGATGAAATACATAAATGTCTAATTGACTTAAGTATTCACACCCCCGAGTCAATACTTAGTAGAAACACCTTTGTTAAGTCATCTTGGTTAGGTCTGTATCAGCTTGGAGTCGTCTTGGTTAGGTCTGCATCAGATTTGAGTCGTCTTGGTTGGGTCTGCATCAGATTTGAGTCGTCTTGGTTAGGTCTGCATCAGATTTGAGTCGTCTTGGTTGGGTCTGCATCAGATTTGAGTCGTCTTGGTTAGGTCTGCATCAGATTTGAGTCGTCTTGGTTAGGTCTGCATCAGATTTGAGTCGTCTTGGTTAGGTCTGTATCAGCTTTGAGTCGTCTTGGTTAGGTCTGTATCGTCTTTGAGTCGTCTTGGGTAGGTCTGTATCGGCTTTGAGTCGTCTTGGTTAGGTCTGTATCAGCTTTGAGTCGTCTTGGTTAGGTCTGTATCGGCTTTGAGTCGTCTTGGGTAGGTCTGTATCAGCTTTGCACGTCTGGATTTTCTCCCATTGTTCCTTGCAGATTTTCTTAAACTCTGTCAAGTTAGATGGGGAGCGGCGGTGAACAGCAATCTTCAAGTCTTTCCACAGATTTTCAATGGGATTTAAGTCTGGCTGGGCCACTCAAGCACTTTCACATTCTTGTTCTGAAGCCATTCCAGCGTTGCTTTGGCAAATCTTCGCCCCAGTCTAAGGTCGTTTGCACTCAAGCAGGTTCTCATCTAGGATCTCTGTACTTCGCTCCGTTCATCTTTCCCTCGATCCTGACTAGTCTCCCAGTCCCTGAAAAACAGTAAAATCTTCGCCCCCAGTCTAAGGTCGTTTGCACTCAAGCAGGTTCTCATCAAGGATGTGCCTGTATTTGGTTCCATTCATTGTTCCCTCCATCCTTACCAGTCTCCCCAGTCCCTGCTGCTGAAAAGCATCCCCATAGCATGATGCTGCCACCACCATGCTTCACGGTAAGGACGGTGTTTGACAGGTGATGAGCTGTGCCCGGACAGAATCTTTTGCCTCGTCTTTCTTTTGCTTTTTTGCAATCTCCAGGTGTGCTGTCATGTGCCTTTTTTATTATGATTTTTATCAGGGAGTGGCTTCCGTCTGGCCACTCCCCCATAAAGCCCAGATTGGTGAAGTGCTGTAGAAACCGGTTGTCCTTCTGGCAGGTTCTCCCATCTCACCTCGGGAACTCGGTAGTTCCGTCAGTGGTCATTGGGTTCCTGGTCCCCTCCCTGACCGAGGTCCTTCTGGCAGGTTCTCCCATCTCACCTCGGGAACTCGGTAGTTCTGTCAGAGTGGTCAGTGGGTTCCTGGTCCCCTCCCTGACCGAGGTCCTTCTGGCAGGTTCTCCCATCTCACCTCGGGAACTCGGTAGTTCCGTCAGTAGTCATTGGGTTCCTGGTCCCCTCCCTGACCGAGGTCCTTCTGGCAGGTTCTCCCATCTCACCTCGGGAACTCGGTAGTTCTGTCAGAGTGGTCAGTGGGTTCCTGGTCCCCTCCCTGACCGAGGTCCTTCTGGCAGGTTCTCCCATCTCACCTCGGGAACTCGGTAGTTCCGTCAGTGGTCATTGGGTTCCTGGTCCCCTCCCTGACCGAGGTCCTTCTGGCAGGTTCTCCCATCTCACCTCGGGAACTCGGTAGTTCTGTCAGAGTGGTCAGTGGGTTCCTGGTCCCCTCCCTGACCGAGGTCCTTCTGGCAGGTTCTCCCATCTCACCTCGGGAACTCGGTAGTTCCGTCAGTAGTCATTGGGTTCCTGGTCCCCTCCCTGACCGAGGTCCTTCTGGCAGGTTCTCCCATCTCACCTCGGGAACTCGGTAGTTCTGTCAGAGTGGTCAGTGGGTTCCTGGTCCCCTCCCTGACCAAGGTCCTTCTGGCAGGTTCTCCCATCTCACCTCGGGAACTCGGTAGTTCTGTCAGAGTGGTCAGTGGGTTCCTGGTCCCCTCCCTGACCGAGGTCCTTCTGGCAGGTTCTCCCATCTCACCTCGGGAAATCGGTAGTTCTGTCAGAGTGGTCATTGGGTTCCTGGTCCCCTCCCTGACAGAGGTCCTTCTTGCCCGTTTGGTCAGACAGCGAGCTCTAGACAGAGTCTGGGTCGTCTGGAGACCAATGTGCTCTTGGAAACTTTCAAAAAACTCTAGAAGTTGTTTTATAACCCTTTCCTCCAGATATATGCCTCATCACAATTCTCTCTCAGAGATCTCCGGACAGTCCCCTGGACTTCCTGGTATAGTTTCTGCTCTGTCAATTGTAGAACCTTATATAGACAGGTGTGTTCCATGTTCCAACTCATTACAACTGGCCACAGGTGGACTCCAATCAAGTTGTAGTGACATCAAGGATGATCAAAGGGGTGTGACTACTTATGTAAATGAGATGCATTGTATATACACACACAACAGTGGAGTGTCAAGGCAAAAGGGGAGTGACTACTTATGTAAATGAGATACAATGTATATACACACAACAGTGGAGTGTCGAGGCAAAAGGGGTGTGACTACTTATGTAAATGAGATGCATTGTATATACACACACAACAGTGGAGTGTCAAGGCAAAAGGGGTGTGACTACTTATGTAAATGAGATGCATTGTATATACACACACAACAGTGGAGTGTCAAGGCAAAAGGGGTGTGACTACTTATGTAAATGAGATACATTGTATATACACCAACAGTGGAGTGTCGAGGCAAAAGGGGTGTGACTACTTATGTAAATGAGATACATTGTATATACACCAACAGTGGAGTGTCAAGGCAAAAGGGGTGTGACTACTTATGTAAATGAGATACATTGTATATACACACACACACAACAGTATGTGGACACCCCCTTCATACTAGTGCATTCTTCCATTTCAGCCACACCCATAAAGATCAGGCACACAGCCATGCAATCGCCATAGACAAACATTGGCAGCAGAATGGCCTTGCGACGCACAATTGGACCAGTGTCGTCCGGGTTTGGGGAGGGGTCGGCCGTCCTTGTAAAATAAGAATCTGTTCTTAACTGACTTGCTTAGTTAAATAAAAAAGATTAAATAAAAAAATAATTAAAGTGAAGAGCTCAGTTATTTTCAACGTAGCACCACCACCTTTCCAACAAGTTAGTTGGTGAAGTTTCTGCCCTGCTAATGCTAACCCGGTCAACTGTAAGTGCTGTTATTGTGAAGTGGAAACGTCTAGGAGCAACAACGGCTCAGCCGCGAAGTGGTAGGCCACACAAGCTCACAGAACGGGACCGCTGAGTGCTGAAGTGTGTAAAAAACGTCTGTCTTCGGTTGCAACCCCTCACTACAGAGTTCCAAACTGCCTCTGGAAGCAACCCCTCACTACAGAGTTCCAAACTGCCTCTGGAAGCAACCCCTCACTACAGAGTTCCAAACTGCCTCTGGAAGCAACCCCTCACTACAGAGTTCCAAACTGCCTCTGGAAGCAACCCCTCACTACAGAGTTCCAAACTGCCTCTGGAAGCAACCCCTCACTACAGAGTTCCAAACTGCCTCTGGAAGCAACCCCTCACTACAGAGTTCCAAACTGCCTCTGGAAGCAACCACTCACTACAGAGTTCCAAACTGCCTCTGGAAGCAACCCCTCACTACAGAGTTCCACACTACCTCTGGAAGCAACCCCTCACTACAGAGTTCCAAACTGCCTCTGGAAGCAAACGTCAGCACAAGAACTGTTTGTCGGGAGATTCATGAAATGGGTTTCCGTGGCCGAGCAGCCGCACACAAGCCTAAGATCTGTGATTCTGTGCTTTCAACTTTGTGACAACAGTTTCCTGTCCTGTTTCAGCATGACAATGCCCCCGTGCTCAAAGCGAGGTCAATACAGAAATGGTTTGTCGAGATCGGTGTGGAAGAACTTGACTGGCCTGCACCGAGCCCTGACCTCAACCCCATCAAAAACCTTTGGGATGAATTGGAACGCCGACTGCAGATCAGTGACCGACCTCACTATTGTTCTTGTGGCTGAGTGGAAGCAAGTCTCCCTGCAGCAATGTTCCTACATCTAGTGGAAAGCCTTCCCAGAAGAGTGGAGGCTGTTATAGCAGCAATGTTCCAACATCTAGTGGAAAGCCTTCCCAGAAGAGTGGAGGCTGTTATAGCAGCAATGTTCCAACATCTAGTGGAAAGCCTTCCCAGAAGAGTGGAGGATGTTATAGCAGCAAAGGGGGGTACAACTCCATATTAAAGCCTTCCCAGAAGAGTGGAGGCTGTTATAGCAGCAAAGGGGGGACCAACTCCATATTAAAGCCTTCCCAGAAGAGTGGAGGCTGTTATAGCAGCAAAGGGGGGGGACCAACTCCATATTAAAACCTTCCCAGAAGAGTGGAGGCTGTTATAGCAGCAAAGGGGGGGACCAACTCCATATTAAAACCTTCCCAGAAGAGTGGAGGCTGTTATAGCAGCAAAGGGGGGACCAACTCCATATTAAAGCCTTCCCAGAAGAGTGGAGGCTGTTGTAGCAGCAAAGGGGGTACAACTCCATATTAAAACCTTCCCAGAAGAGTGGAGGCTGTTATAGCAGCAAAGGGGGGGGCCAACTCCATATTAATGACCATGATCTTGGAATGAGATGTTCGATGAGCAGGTGTCCACATACTTTTGGTCACGTAGGGTATTTCTGTGTTTCATTTCCAATAAATGTGCAAAGATTTATTAGTATTGTGATGTCATTATGGGGTATTGTGATGTCATTATGGGGTATTGTGATGTCATTATTATTGTGTGTAGTTTGGTGAGACAAAAAAAATGTATCAAATTTTGAATTCAGACACTAAGTACATAATGTGGAATAAGGGGTAGGAATACGTTCTGAAGGCAGTGTGAGTTTCTGACTGGACAGTATTTGTTGCACCAAACTGAAAGGGAGTCAGACAGAAGGCGCTAGAAACAGGCGTGGTGACTCACCATGAGGTAATGTGATTGGCCTGCCTGTTTTCCTGCCTAAACATCAGATCAGAGGAGTGGCACACTGGTTGGCTGCATAACTGGCTGGCTGGCTGGTTAGTTGACTGGCTGGCTGTCTGGCTGACTGGTTGGTTGGTTGACTGAGTGGCTGGTTGACTGGCTGGCTGGTTGGCTGGCTGGTTGGTTGACTGGCTGACTGACTGACTGGCTGACTGGCTGGCTGACTGGCTGACTGGCTGGCTGACTGGCTGGTTGGTTGGTTGTCAACATATCAGAAAGAGTCAGGTCTGGTCTTGTCTTGGGATGGTTGTGTAATGTTGTGTTCTCTTTCACAATGACTGACTGACTGGCTGGCTGACTTCAGCTATCTGAGGCCGAGCTAAATATATTCTACAGTAGGTAATGTAGAGGGAGAGAGACGGTAGGGAGAGACAGATTGATAGAGAGACTGTGTGTGTGTGTGTGTGTGTTCTCACTGTGTGTGTGTGTGTGTGTGTTCTCACTGTGTGTGTGTGTGTGTGTGTGTTCTCACTGTGTGTGTGTGTGTGTGTGTGTGTGTGTGTGTGTGTGTGTGTGTTCTCACTGTGTGTGTGTGTGTGTGTGTGTGTTCTCACTGTGTGTGTGTGTGTGTGTTCTCACTGTGTGTGTGTGTGTGTCTCTAACAGACAAAAGGTTTCCCTACAACAACATATCCATTCATCTCATAATGATTAAAACGACCCTCAACCAGTCCATCTACATGTCAGGAATGAATAGACCACATTACATGTTATCATGGTATATGTTATCATGGTACATGTTATCAGGGTACATGTTATCAGGGTACATGTTATCAGGGTACATGGTATCATGGTACATGGTATCATGGTACATGTCATCGGGGTACATGTTACCAGGGTACATGCTATCAGGGTACATGTTATCAGGGTACATGTTACCAGGGTACATGTTATCAGGGTACATGTTCCTGTATATAATGGTGTTATGAACGTACCAACATACTATAGACCAGGGTAGTGTCCTACTATAGACCAGGGTGGTGTACTACTATAGACCAGGGTGGTGTACTACTATAGACCAGGGTAGTGTACTACTATAGACCAGGGTAGTGTATTACTATAGACCAGGGTAGTATACTACTATAGACCAGGGTAGTGTACTACTATAGACCAGGGTAGTGTACTACTATAGACCAGGGTAGTGTACTACAATAGACCAGGGTGGTATACTACTATAGACCAGGGTGGTATACTACTATAGACCAGGGCCCTATAGGGTAGTATACTACTATAGACCAGGGTAGTGTACTACTATAGACCAGGGCAGTGTACTACTATAGACCAGGGTAGTGTACTACTATAGACCAGGGCCCTATAGGGTAGTGTACTACTATAGACCAGGGTGGTATACTACTATAGACCAGGGTGGTATACTACTATAGACCAGGGTAGTGTACTACTATAGACCAGGGTAGTGTCCTACTATAGACCAGGGTAGTGTCCTACTATAGACCAGGGTAGTGTACTACTATAGACCAGGGTGGTATACTACTATAGACCAGGGCCCTATAGGGTAGTATACTACTATAGACCAGGGTAGTATAGTACTATAGACCAGGGTAGTGTACTACTATAGACCAGGGTGGTATACTACTATAGACCAGGATAGTGTACTACTATAGACCAGGATAGTGTACTACTATAGACCAGGGTAGTATACTACTATAGACCAGGGTAGTATACTACTATAGACCAGGGTAGTATACTACTATAGACCAGGGTAGTATACTACTATAGACCAGGGTAGTATACTACTATAGACCAGGGTAGTGTACTACTATAGACCAGGGTAGTGTTATACTATAGACCAGGGTGGTATACAACTATAGACCAGGGCCCTATAGGGTAGTATACTACTATAGACCAGGATAGTGTACTACTATAGACCAGGGTAGTGTACTACTATAGACCAGGGTAGTATACTACTATAGACCAGGGTAGTGTACTACTATAGACCAGGGTAGTGTTATACTATAGACCAGGGTGGTATACAACTATAGACCAGGGCCCTATAGGGTAGTATACTACTATAGACCAGGGTAGTGTACTACTATAGACCAGGGTAGTGTACTACTATAGACCAGGGTAGTGTACTACTATAAACCAGGGTAGTGTACTACTATAGACCAGGGTAGTGTACTACTATAGACCAGGGTAGTGTACTACTATAGACCAGGGCCCTATAGGGTAGTATACTACTATAGACCAGGGTAGTATACTACTATAGACCAGGGTAGTATACTACTATAGACCAGGGTAGTATACTACTATAGACCAGGGTAGTATACTACTATAGACCAGGGTAGTATACTACTATAGACCAGGGTAGTGTACTACTATAGACCAGGGTAGTGTTATACTATAGACCAGGGTGGTATACAACTATAGACCAGGGCCCTATAGGGTAGTATACTACTATAGACCAGGATAGTGTACTACTATAGACCAGGGTAGTGTACTACTATAGACCAGGGTAGTATACTACTATAGACCAGGGTAGTGTACTACTATAGACCAGGGTAGTGGTATACTATAGACCAGGGTGGTATACAACTATAGACCAGGGCCCTATAGGGTAGTATACTACTATAGACCAGGGTAGTGTACTACTATAGACCAGGGTAGTGTACTACTATAGACCAGGGTAGTGTACTACTATAAACCAGGGTAGTGTACTACTATAGACCAGGGTAGTGTACTACTATAGACCAGGGTAGTGTACTACTATAGACCAGGGCCCTATAGGGTAGTATACTACTATAGACCAGGGTGGTATACTACTATAGACCAGGGTGGTGTACTACTATAGACCAGGGTAGTATACTACTATAGACCAGGGTAGTATACTACTATAGACCAGGGTAGTGTACTACTATAGACCAGGGTAGTGTACTACTATAGACCAGGGTAGTATACTACTATAGACCAGGGTAGTGTACTACTATAGACCAGGGTAGTATACTACTATAGACCAGGGTAGTATACTACTATAGACCAGGGTGGTATACTACTATAGACCAGGGTGGTATACTACTATAGACCAGGGTAGTATACTACTATAGACCAGGGTAGTATACTACTATAGACCAGGGTAGTGTACTACTATAGACCAGGGTAGTATACTACTATAGACCAGGGTAGTATACTACTATAGACCGGGGTAGTGTACTACTATAGACGGGGGTAGTGTACTACTATAGACCAGGGTGGTATACTACTATAGACCAGGGTAGTGTACTACTATAGACCAGGGTAGTGTACTACTATAGACCAGGGTAGTGTACTACTATAGACCAGGGTAGTGTACTACTATAGACCAGGGTAGTGTACTACTATAGACCAGGGTAGTGTACTACTATAGACCAGGGAGGTATACTACTATAGACCAGGGCCCTATAGGGTAGTATACTACTATAGACCAGGGTAGTGTACTACTATAGACCAGGGTAGTGTACTACTATAGACCAGGGTAGTGTACTACTATAGACCAGGGTAGTGTACTACTATAGACCAGGGTAGTGTACTACTATAGACCAGGGAGGTATACTACTATAGACCAGGGCCCTATAGGGTAGTATACTACTATAGACCAGGGGGTAGTGTACTACTATAGACCAGGGTAGTGTACTACTATAGACCAGGGTAGTGTACTACTATAGACCAGGGGTAGTGTACTACTATAGACCAGGGTGGTATACTACTATAGACCAGGGTAGTGTACTACTATAGACCAGGGTAGTGTACTACTATAGACCAGGGTGGTATACAACTATAGACCAGGGTAGTATACTACTATAGACAGGGTGGTATACTACTATAGACCAGGGTAGTGTACTACTATAGACCAGGGTAGTGTACTACTATAGACCAGGGTAGTGTACTACTATAGACCAGGGTGGTATACTACTATAGACCAGGGTAGTGTACTACTATAGACCAGGGTAGTGTACTACTATAGACCAGGGTAGTGTACTACTATAGACCAGGGTAGTATACTACTATAGACCAGGGTAGTGTACTACTATAGACCAGGGTAGTGTACTACTATAGACCAGGGTGGTATACTACTATAGACCAGGGTAGTGTACTACTATAGACCAGGGTAGTATACTACTATAGACCAGGGTAGTATACTACTATAGACCAGGGTAGTATACTACTATAGACCAGGGTAGTATACTACTATAGACCCGGGTAGTGTACTACTATAGACCAGGGTGGTATACTACTATAGACCAGGGTGGTATACTACTATAGACCAGGGTGGTATACTACTATAGACCAGGGTAGTGTACTACTATAGACCAGGGTAGTATACTACTATAGACCAGGGTAGTATACTACTATAGACCAGGGTAGTGTACTACTATAGACCAGGGTAGTATACTACTATAGACCAGGGTAGTATACTACTATAGACCAGGGTAGTATACTACTATAGACCAGGGCCCTATAGGGTAGGTAATGTCGCAGTCACACAAACACAAGTCTTGTTCACAGGAACAACCGTTGAGAACAGGAAGTTAGCTTGACCAGTAACTGTGACTAACCCCAGTCATGGTGTGTGTGTGTGTGTGTGTGTGTGTGTTGTTGTAGTATTGCATGGTACTAAAACATTAACCGTTTAGTAGCATCGATACTAGAATTTGTTACTTTCGGGTACTTCTGTCAAATGTGTCTCAAGTCATCTGATTGAGAGAGGATCAAGTCTATCAGAGCAGCCGATGTCCCCTGATATCGTTCACACGTTTTGCCTGTCAGTTCCACTTCCTCACTGCTCTGTCCTACCATGAGGAACAGCTGATCTATACATTACCACTCACTGCTAGCTCTGTCCTGCCATGAGGAATGGCTGAACTAGACATTACCACTCACTGCTAGCTCTGTCCTACCATGAGGAATGGCTGATCTATACATTACCATTACTCACTGCTAGCTCTGTCCTACCATGAGGAACAGCTGATCTATACATTACCACTCACTGCTCTGTCCTACCATGAGGAACAGCTGAACTAGACATTACCACTCACTGCTAGCTCTGTCCTACCATGAGGAACGGCTGAACTAGACATTACCACTCACTGCTAGCTCTGTCCTACCATGAGGAACTAGACATTACCACTCACTGCTAGCTCTGTCCTACCATGAGGAACTAGACATTACCACTCACTGCTAGCTCTGTCCTACCATGAGGAATGGCTGAATATTACATTACCATTACTCACTGCTCTGTCCTGCCATGAGGATCTATACATTACCACTCACTGCTAGCTCTGTCCTACCATGAGGAACTATGCATTACCACTCACTGCTAGCTCTGTCCTACCATGAGGAACTATACATTACCACTCACCGCTAGGTATATCCTGCAATGAGGAACAGCTGAACTAGACATTACCACTCACTGCTAGCTCTGTCCTACCATGAGGAACAGCTGAAGTAGACATTACCACTCACTGCTCTGTCCTGCCATGAGTAACAGTTTATCTATACATTAACACTCACTGCTAGCTCTGAAACTGTTAATGACTGTTCCCAAAACAATGTCCAGTAAGATTTCATTGACTTTGTCTCCCCCCCACCTCACGTCACGTAGACCAGACACCTCACAGAGGACCAGACAACACACAGAGGACCAGACACCACACAGAGGACCAGACACCACACAGAGGACCAGACACCACACAGAGGACCAGACACCACACAGAGGACCAGACACCACACAGAGGACCAGACACCACACAGAGGACCAGACACCACACAGAGGACCAGACACCACACAGAGGACCAGACACCACACAGAGACCAGACACCACAAGACCACACACACAGAAGACCAGACACCACACAGAAGACCAGACACCTCACAGAGGACCAGACACCTCACAGAGGACCAGACACCTCACAGAGGACCAGACACCTCACAGAGGACCAGACACCTCACAGAGGACCAGACACCTCACAGAGGACCAGACACCTCACAGAGGACCAGACACCTCACAGAGGACCAGACACCTCACAGAGGACCAGACACCTCACAGAGGACCAGACACCTCACAGAGGACCAGACACCTCACAGAGGACACGTGGACCACGTCAGCCAGTCAGTCAGACAACCTAAAGAGACATGAACCAGCTAACCAGTCAGCCAGCTAGTCAGACAGCCAGTCTCAGTCAGCCAGCCAGCTAACCAGTTAGCCAGCTAGTCAGACAACCTAAAGAGACATGAACCAGCTAACCAGTCAGCCAGCTAGTCAGACAGGCAGTCAGCCAGAAAGTCAGTCAGACAACCTAAAGAGACATGAACCAGCTAACCAGTCAGCCAGCTAGTCAGACAGGCAGTCAGCCAGAAAGTCAGTCAGACAACCTAAAGAGACATGAACCAGCTAACCAGTCAGCCAGTCAGTCAGACAACCTAAAGAGACATGAACCAGCTAACCAGTCAGCCAGACAACCTAAAGAGACATGAACCAGCCAGACAGTCAGTCAGACAGCCAGCCAGACAGTCAGTCAGACAATCTAAAGAGACATGAACCAGCTAACCAGTCAGCCAGCCAGTCAGACAACCTAAAGAGACATGAACCAGCTAACCAGTCAGCCAGACAACCTAAAGAGACATGAACCAGCTAACCAGCCAGACAGCCAGTCAGACAGCCAGCCAGACAGTCAGTCAGACAGCCAGCCAGACAGTCAGACAACCTAAAGAGACATGAACCAGCTAACCAGTCAGCCAGCCAGCCAGACAGTCAGTCAGACAACCTAAAGAGACATGAACCAGCTAACCAGTCAGCCAGCCAGTCAGACAGCCAGCCAGACAGACAGCCAGCCAGACAGTCAGTCAGACAGCCAGCCAGAAAGTCAGTCAGACAACCTAAAGAGACATGAACCAGCTAACCAGTCAGCCAGCCAGTCAGACAGTCAGTCAGACAGCCAGCCAGACAGTCAGTCAGTCAGACAGCCAGCCAGACAGTCAGTCAGACAACCTAAAGAGGCATGAACTAGCTAACCAGTCAGCCAGCCAGTCAGACAGCCAGTCAGACAGCCAGGCAGACAGTCAGTCAGACAACCTAAAGAGACATGAACCAGCTAACCAGCCAGACAGTCAGTCAGACAGTCAGACAGCCAGCCAGACAGTCAGACAACCTAAAGAGACATGAACCAGCTAACCAGCCAGACAGTCAGTCAGACAGTCAGACAGCCAGCCAGACAGTCAGTCAGACAACCTAAAGAGACATGAACCAGCTAACCAGTCAGTCAGTCAGACAACCTAAAGAGACATGAACCAGCTAACCAGTCAGCCAGACAGTCAGTCAGACAATCTAAAGAGACATGAACCAGCTAACCAGTCAGCCAGCCAGTCAGACAACCTAAAGAGACATGAACCAGCTAACCAGTCAGCCAGACAACCTAAAGAGACATGAACCAGCTAACCAGCCAGACAGCCAGTCAGACAGCCAGCCAGACAGTCAGTCAGACAGCCAGCCAGACAGTCAGACAACCTAAAGAGACATGAACCAGCTAACCAGTCAGCCAGCCAGCCAGACAGTCAGTCAGACAACCTAAAGAGACATGAACCAGCCAGACAGTCAGTCAGACAGTCAGACAGCCAGCCAGACAGTCAGTCAGACAACCTAAAGAGACATGAACCAGCTAACCAGCCAGACAGTCAGTCAGACAGTCAGACAGCCAGCCAGACAGTCAGTCAGACAACCTAAAGAGACATGAACCAGCTAACCAGTCAGCCAGCCAGTCAGACAGCCAGTCAGACAGCCAGTCAGACAGTCAGTCAGACAGTCAGACAACCTAAAGAGACATGAACCAGCTAACCAGACAGTCAGTCAGACAACCTAAAGAGACATGAACCAGCTAACCAGACAGTCAGTCAGACAACCTAAAGTGACATGAACCAGCTAACCAGTCAGCCAGCCAGACAGACAGCCAGCCAGACAGTCAGTCAGACAGCCAGCCAGAAAGTCAGTCAGACAACCTAAAGAGACATGAACCAGCTAACCAGTCAGCCAGCCAGTCAGACAGCCAGACAGTCAGTCAGACAGCCAGCCAGACAGTCAGTCAGACAGCCAGCCAGACAGTCAGTCAGTCAGACAGCCAGCCAGTCAGACAACCTAAAGAGACATGAACTAGCTAACCAGTCAGCCAGCCAGTCAGACAGCCAGTCAGACAGCCAGTCAGACAGTCAGTCAGACAGTCAGACAACCTAAAGAGACATGAACCAGCTAACCAGTCAGACAGCCAGTCAGACAGCCAGTCAGACAGCCAGTCAGACAGCCAGTCAGACAGTCAGTCAGACAGTCAGTCAGACAACCTAAAGAGACATGAACCAGCTAACCAGACAGTCAGTCAGACAACCTAAAGAGACATGAACCAGCTAACCAGTCAGCCAGACAACCTAAAGAGACATGAACCAGCTAACCAGTCAGCCAGACAACCTAAAGAGACATGAACCAGCCAGCCAGACAGTCAGTCAGACAACCTAAAGAGACATGAACCAGCTAATCAGTCAGTCAGTCAGACAACCTAAAGAGACATGAACCAGCCAGACAGTCAGTCAGACAGTCAGACAGCCAGCCAGACAGTCAGTCAGACAACCTAAAGAGACATGAACCAGCTAACCAGCCAGACAGTCAGTCAGACAGTCAGCCAGACAGTCAGTCAGACAACCTAAAGAGACATGAACCAGCTAAGCAGCCAGACAGTCAGTCAGACAACCTAAAGAGACATGAACCAGCTAACCAGTCAGTCAGTCAGACAACCTAAAGAGACATGAACCAGCTAACCAGCCAGACAGTCAGTCAGACAGTCAGACAGCCAGCCAGACAGTCAGACAACCTAAAGAGACATGAACCAGCTAACCAGCCAGACAGTCAGCCAGACAGTCAGTCAGACAACCTAAAGAGACATGAACCAGCTTGCTGACAACATGAAACATTCCCAATAGAACATTCCATGGGTCATATGATCTAGCATAGAATCAGGTCAGAGGTCAAGGTTCACACAGTCACAGCCAAGACGGAGAGGGAGGGAAAATAGGAGAGAAAAGAGTAGGGAGGGAGAGACAGGTGGGAGGGAGAGACAGGTGGGAGGGAGAGATGGTAGAGAGAGAGACAGGTGGGAGGGAGACAGGTGGGAGGGAGAGACAGGTGGGAGGGAGAGATGGTAGAGGGAGAGACAGGTGGGAGGGAGACTGGTGGGAGGGAGAGAGAGGTGGGAGGGAGAGACAGGTGGGAGGGAGAGACAGGTGGTAGAGAGAGAGACAGGTGGAAGGGAGAGACAGGTGGGAGGGAGAGACAGGTGGGAGGGAGAGATGGTAGAGAGAGAGACAGGTGGGAGGGAGAGACAGGTGGGAGGGAGAGACAGGTGGGAGGGAGAGACAGGTGGGAGGGAGAGACAGGTGGGAGGGAGAGATGGTAGAGAGAGAGACGGGTGGGAGGGAGAGACAGGTGGGAGGGAGAGACAGGTGGGAGGGAGAGACAGGTGGGAGGGAGAGATGGTAGAGAGAGAGACAGGTGGGAGGGAGACAGGTGGGGGGGAGACAGGTGGGAGGGAGAGACAGGTGGGAGGGAGAGACAGGTGGGAGGGAGAGACAGGTGGGAGGGAGAGACAGGTGGGAGGGAGAGACAGGTGGGAGGGAGAGACAGGTGGGAGGGAGAGATGGTAGAGAGAGACAGGTGGGAGGGAGAGACGGGTGGGAGGGAGAGATGGTAGAGAGAGAGACAGGTGGGAGGGAGACAGGTGGGAGGGAGAGACAGGTGGGAGTGAGAGACAGGTGGGAGGGAAAGAGACGGTAGAGGGAGGGATGGATTCAGAGGACAGAGTTAAGCTCCTGAGCACTGAGTCCACAGAGAATACTGTCTGTCTGAGTACACAGAGAATAGATCTACTGTCTGTCTGTCTGTCTGTCTGTCTATCTATATAGGGAATAGGGCTCTGGTCTGTAGTAGTTCACTATATAGGGAATAGGGCTCTGGTCTATAGTAGTGTACTATATAGGGAATAGGGCTCTGGTCTATAGTAGTACCACTATATAGGGAATAGGGCTCTGGTCTATAGCAGTACCACTATATAGGGAATAGGGCTCTGGTCTATAGTAGTACCACTATATAGGGAATAGGGCTCTGGTCTATAGTAGTGTACTATATAGGGAATAGGGCTCTGGTCTATAGTAGTTCACTATATAGGGAATAGGGCTCTGATCTGTAGTAGTTCACTATATAGGGAATAGGGCTCTGGTCACTAGTAGTACCACTATATAGGGAATAGGGCTCTGGTCTATAGTAGTACCACTATATAGGGAATAGGGCTCTGGTCTGTAGTAGTTCACTATATAGGGAAAAGGGCTCTGGTCACTAGTAGTACCACTATATAGGGAATAGGGCTCTGGTCTATAGTAGTGTACTATATAGGGAATAGGGCTCTGGTCTATAGTAGTACCACTATATAGGGAATAGGGCCCTGGTCTATAGTAGTACCACTATATAGGGAATAGGGCTCTGGTCTATAGTAGTGCACTATATAGGGAATAGGGCTCTGGTCACTAGTAGTGCACTATATAGGGAATAGGGCTCTGGTCTATAGTAGTTCACTATATATAGGGAATAGGGCTCTGGTCTATAGTAGTTCACTATATATAGGGAATAGGGCCCTGGTCTATAGTAATACCACTATATAGGGAATAGGGCTCTGGTCTATAGTAGTTCACTATATATAGGGAATAGGGCTCTGGTCTATAGTAGTACCACTATATAGGGAATAGGGCTCTGGTCTATAGTAGTACCACTATATAGGGAATAGGCCTCTGGTCTATAGTAATACCACTATATAGGGAATAGGCCTCTGGTCTATAGTAGTACCACTATATAGGGAATAGGGCTCTGGTCTATAGTAATACCACTATATAGGGAATAGGGCTCTGGTCTATAGTAGTACCACTATATAGGGAATAGGGCTCTGATCTATAGTAGTGTACTATATAGGGAATAGGGCTCTGGTCTATAGTAGTACCACTATATAAGGGAATAGGGCTCTGGTCTATAGTAGTTCACTATATAGGGAATAGGGCTC
>NW_022262802.1:75000-95000 GCF_002021735.2 Oncorhynchus kisutch
AAGTAGGGTGATCTAACTACTGATAACTAACAACCAGACTGGTTAAGTAGGGTGATCTAACTACTGATAACTAACTAGCTGACTGGTTAAGTGATCTAACTACTGATAACTAACTAGCTGACTGGTTAAGTAGGGTGATCTAACTACTGATAACTAACAACCAGACTGGTTAAGTAGGGTGATCTAACTACTGATAACTAACTAGCTGACTGGTTAAGTAGGGTGATCTAACTACTGATAACTAACTAGCTGACTGGTTAAGTGATCTAACTACTGATAACTAACTAGCTGACTGGTTAAGTAGGGTGATCTAACTACTGATAACTAACAACCAGACTGGTTAAGTAGGGTGATCTAACTACTGATAACTAACAACCAGACTGGTTAAGTAGGGTGATCTAACTACTGATAACTAACTAGCTGACTGGTTAAGTAGGGTGATCTAACTACTGATAACTAACTAGCTGACTGGTTAAGTGATCTAACTACTGATAACTAACTAGCTGACTGGTTAAGTAGGGTGATCTAACTACTGATAACTAACTAGCTGACTGGTTAAGTAGGGTGATCTAACTACTGATAACTAAGTAGCTGACTGGTTAAGTAGGGTGATCTAACTACTGATAACTAACTAGCTGACTGGTTAAGTAGGGTGATCTAACTACTGATAACTAACTAGCTGACTGGTTAAGTAGGGTGATCTAACTACTGATAACTAACTAGCTGACTGGTTAAGTAGGGTGATCTAACTACTGATAACTAACTAGCTGACTGGTTAAGTAGGGTGATCTAACTACTGATAACTAACTAGCTGACTGGTTAAGTGATCTAACTACTGATAACTAACTAGCTGACTGGTTAAGTAGGGTGATCTAACTACTGATAACTAACTAGCTGACTGGTTAAGTAGGGTGATCTAACTACTGATAACTAACTAGCTGACTGGTTAAGTGATCTAACTACTGATAACTAACTAGCTGACTGGTTAAGTAGGGTGATCTAACTACTGATAACTAACTAGCTGACTGGTTAAGTAGGGTGATTAACTACTGTAATTTCAGTACTGATAACTAGTTAGCTGACTGGTTAAGTAGCTTGGTCTAACTACTGTAAGTTCTGCAGTGATAACTAACTAGCAGACTGGTTAAGTAGGGTGATCTAACTACTGATAACTAACTAGCAGACTGGTTAAGTAGGGTGATCTAACTACTGTAGGTTCTGTACTGATAACTAACTAGCTGACTGGTTAATTAGGGTGATCTAACTACTGTAGGTTCTGTAGTGATAACTAACTAGCTGACTGGTTAAGTAGGGTGATCTAACTACTGTAGGTTCTGTACTGATAACTAACTAGCAGACTGGTTAAGTAGGGTGATCTAACTACTGTAGGTTCTGTAGTGATAACTAACTAGCTGACTGGTTAAGTAGGGTGATCTAACTACTGATAACTAACTAGCTGACTGGTTAAGTAGGGTGATCTAACTACTGTAAGTTCTGTACTGATAACTAACTAGCTGACTGGTTAAGTAGGGTGATCTAACTACTGATAACTAACTAGCTGACTGGTTAAGTAGGGTGATCTAACTACTGTAAGTTATGTACTGATAACTAACTAGCAGACTGGTTAAGTAGGGTGATCTAACTACTGATAACTAACTAGCTGACTGGTTAAGTAGGGTGATCTAACTACTGATAACTAACTAGCTGACTGGTTAAGTAGGGTGATCTAACTACTGTAAGTTCTGTACTGATAACTAACCAGCTGACTGGTTAAGTAGGGTGATCTAACTACTGTAGGTTCTGTACTGATAACTAACTAGCAGACTGGTTAAGTAGGGTGATCTAACTACTGTAGGTTCTGTAGTGATAACTAACTAGCTGACTGGTTAAGTAGGGTGATCTAACTACTGTAGGTTCTGTACTGATAACTAACTTGCAGACTGGTTAAGTAGGGTGATCTAACTACTGTAGGTTCTGTACTGATAACTAACTAGCAGACTGGTTAAGTAGGGTGATCTAACTACTGATAACTAACTAGCAGACTGGTTAAGTAGGGTGATCTAACTACTGATAACTAACTAGCTGACTGGTTAAGTAGGGTGATCTAACTACTGATAACTAACTAGCAGACTGGTTAAGTAGGGTGATCTAACTACTGATAACTAACTAGCTGACTGGTTAAGTAGGGTGATCTAACTACTGATAACTAACTAGCTGACTGGTTAAGTAGGGTGATCTAACTACTGATAACTAACTAGCTGACTGGTTAAGTAGGGTGATCTAACTACTGATAACTAACTAGCTGACTGGTTAAGTAGGGTGATCTAACTACTGATAACTAACTAGCTGACTGGTTATAAAGCCAACGAGAAGAGCAGGAAAAACACGAGATAAAATGTTTTAAGAAAGATTTAACTTACAGCTTTGGTCTCCGTCTTGACATTGAATAAATTGAATCTTTGTAGTCGTGCTTTCATCCCATCCGCCGTAAAACCTTTACCGGGAGATTGAGCTACAGTAACTAGCTAAACAACTAGTTAAACAACTATCTAACCACTAGTTAAGTTACAGGGAGACGGTGTTTTTCTCCCTCGGTTGGTTCTGAACGGAACAAAGTGGACGTGATGCCTCCGGTCGAAGCTTCCCTCCCGGTAATGAACCGCTGTTTCTGACCCTCCGGTTTCACCCTCCGTCCGTCTCAAGCTGTCAAATACAACACTAACGTCTGGACACCGGGGGACGACACTTTGTCTATGATAAGAACGGTCAAAAACACACACACACAAATAAAAGACTTATTTCAAGATATGAACGAGTTCAGATTGTAAGAAAAGTTTTTGATTAACTTTTGTCCATTTTCTTTATGAGGGGAAGCGGATTGATCAACTTCCGGAAGGAAACGAGAACTAGAAGACACTAAATCCCATGGATGGGACGTACTGTTGATCCAAACGAGTAGCTACATTTCTATTTATTTAATTAATTAATTTATTATTTCTTTATTTATTTGACCTTTATTTAACCAGGTAGGCTAGTTCAGAACAAGTTCTCATTTACAATTGCGACCCTGACCAAGATAAAGCAAAGCAGTTCGACAGATACAACAACACAGAGTTACACATGGAGTAAAACAGACATACAGTCAATAATACAGTATAAACAAGTCTATATACAATGTGAGCAAATGAGGTGAGAAGGGAGGTAAAGGCAAAAAAGGCCATGATGGCGAAGTAAATACAATATAGCAAGTAAAACACTGGAATGGTAGATTTGCAATGGAAGAATGTGCAAAGTAGAGATAAAAACATAATGGGTTGCAACATGCCACCTTCTCTGAAGACGGGTTTGATGAGTAACTGACTGACTGTTTTTCTGTAAATCACTGACTTATACATTTGGGTTATACACACCAGTAAAAAAAAAACACAGAGATTGAAACTGTGGAATTAGACTCGGCTACTAAAGTAGTTCGGGAATAGGCTACTTTCAAAATCAAGATGGAACTGAGATTCGGACCTCTGAAGAAGAGGAAGTTACAAAAAAAATCATGAATTTAACTTTTATCAAACACGAATCGCGACGAAAAGTGACTTAACATTTTTTTTTTAAGTGTTCAACGACGTCACCTGGTGGCACAAAATGTAGTTGAATCTCTGCGCTCTCAATTCAAAAGGGGGCTTTATTGGCATGGGGGGGGGGGGGGGGGGGGGACAATCGTTTTCACTTGCTTTGGCAATCACAAATTAACAATTTAAAAAAATGCTCTCTCTGCCATCTCTCGCTCTCATTCTAAAATCTATTTGCATACACTTCAGTGACAAACAGAAGATTTATGACAACATTGAACAGTGAACCAAAATAACTATTGTTATCGTCAATAAGGAAAATACACTAGATATAGACAACCTAGATGGGTAAACTATAGAGAATGGTAGCAGACAGTATTACCACTAGATATAGACAACCTAGATGGGTAACTATTGAGAATACTAGCAGACTGTATTAACACCAGATATAGACAACCTAGATGGGTAAACTATAGAGAATGCTAGCAGACTGTATTACCACTAGATATAGACAACCTAGATGGGTACCTATAGAGAATGGTAGCAGACTGTATTAACACCAGATATAGACAACCTAGATGGGTAAAACTATAGAGAATGGTAGCAGACCACATTACCACTAGATATATACAACCTAGATGGTCAACTATAGAGACTGGTAGCAGACCGCATTACCACTAGATATAGACAACCTAGATGGGTAACTATTGAGAATACTAGCAGACTGTATTACCACTAGATATAGACAACCTAGATGGTAAACTATAGAGAATGATAGCAGACTGTATTACCACTAGATATAGACAACCTAGATGGGTAACTATAGAGAATGGTAGCAGACTGTATTACCACTAGATATAGACAACCTAGATGGGTAACTATAGAGAATGGTAGCAGACTGTATTACCACTAGATATAGACAACCTAGATGGGTAAACTATAGAGAATGCTAGGAGACTGTATGGTCGCCCCTAAAGCCAGAAAGGACTGTGTCCCCACATGCGTGGGTGGAAACTAAAGTCATTTCACTACCTAAAGATAGCAAAACGCACTCTTTGCTGGCTCTAAAAGCCAAACAATCAGTTCGCTGCCTGCTCTGACTAAACTGATGGAGGGAATTGTGGTTTGACCAAATACAATGCTATTTTTTTAAATATATATATATATATATTTTGCAGAGAACAAGTTAACTACTGACTTTCAGCATATAGATGTAACGGATGTGAAACGGCTAGCTTAGTTAGCGGTGTTCGCGCTAAATAGCGTTTCAATCGGTGACGTCACCTGCTCTAAGACCTTGAAGTAGTGGTTCCCCCTTTGCTCTGCAAGGGCCGCGGCTTCTGTGGAGCGATGGGTAACGACGCTTCGGTGGGTGACTGTTGTTGATGTGTGCAGAGGGTCCCTGGTTCGCGCCCGGGTATGGGCGAGGGGACGGTCTAAACTGAACTGGCTCAGATGACTGCTGATTGGTTAAAATAAACATGTACTGAACTGGCTCAGATGAATTGGATAATAGGATGGGAGTTGGAGCTGTTGTTGGGATTTCAGCGCAGCTCTTTCCATGTTATTGATCATGGGTTGTTGATGTGTGCATCAACAACCCATTGATGTGATCATAAATTGGTATGGGTTTTACATCACGTGGTCGGAGAGCTACTTCCGCCAATAGAACCCAGAGACTGTTGTTCAATGGAAGCTTCTCGAAACATCAGATATGTACAGCCAGCTGTCTCTCAGGGCATCGTCAATGTACAGCGAGCTGTCTCTCAGGGGCATCTTCAATGTACAGCGAGCTGTCTCTCAGGGCATCGTCAATGTACAGCGAGCTGTCCCTCAGGGCATCTTCAATGTATCTCAGGGCATCTTCAATGTACAGCGAGCTGTCTCTCAGGGCATCTTCAATGTACAGCGAGCTGTCTCTCAGGCCTTCTTCAATGTACAGCGAGCTGTCCCTCAGGGCATCTTCAATGGAAGCTTCTCTAAACATCAGATATTTACAGCGAGCTGTCTCTCAGGGCATCTTCAATGTACAGCCAGCTGTCTCTCAGGGCATCTTCAATGTACAGCGAGCTGTCTCTCAGGGCATCTTCAATGTACAGCGAGCTGTCTCTCAGGGCATCTTCAATGTACAGCGAGCTGTCTCTCAGGGCATCTTCAATGTACAGCGAGCTGTCTCTCAGGGCATCTTCAATGTACAGTGAGCTGTCTCTCAGGGCATCTTCAATGTACAGCCAGCTGTCTCTCAGGGCATCTTCAATGTACAGCCAGCTGTCTCTCAGGGCATCTTCAATGTACAGCCAGCTGTCTCTCAGGGCATCTTCAATGTACAGCGAGCTGTCTCTCAGGGCATCTTCAATGTACAGCGAGCTGTCTCTCAGGGCATCGTCAATGTACAGCGAGCTGCCTCTCAGGGCATCGTCAATGTACAGCGAACTGTCTCTCAGGGCATCTTCAATGGAAGCTTCTTTAACATCAGATATGTACAGTGTGGTAACCCTGGTTTGTCCTCAGAACAGCCTCAATTCGTCAGGACATGGACTCTACAAGGTGTTGAAAGCGTTCCCCAGGGATGCTGGTCCATGTTGACTCTACAAGGTGTGCAAAGCCTTCCCCAGGGATGCTGGTCCATGTTGACTCTACAAGGTGTGTAAAGCCTTCCACAGGGATGCTGGCCCATGTTGACTCTACAAGGTGTTGAAAGCCTTCCACAGGGATGCTGGTCCATGTTGACTCTACAAGGTGTGGAAAGCCTTCCACAGGGATGCTGGTCCATGTTGACTCTACAAGGTGTTGAAAGCCTTCCACAGGGATGCTGGTCCATGTTGACTCTACAAGGTGTTGAAAGCGTTCCACAGGGATGCTGGTCCATGTTGACCCCAATGCTTCCCACAGTTGTGTCAAAGTTGGCTGGATGTCCTTTTGGGTGGTGGACCGTTCTTGATACAGAGGAAATTGTTGAGTGTAAAAAACCCAGCAGCGTTGCAGTTCTTGACACACTCAAACCAGTGCGCCTGGCACCTACGATTATACCCCTGTACAAAGGCACTTCAATCTGTTGTCTTGCCCATTCACCCTCTGAATGACACACACAATCCATGTCTCATTTATCTCAAGGCTTCATCTCTACACTGATTGAAGTGGATTTAACAAGTGACATCAATAAGGGATCATATCTTTCACCTGGATTCACCTGGTCAGTCTGTGTCATGGAGAGAGCAGGTGTTCCTAATGATTCACCTGGTCAGTCTGTCAAGGAGAGAGCAGGTGTTCCTAATGATTCATCTGGTCAGTCTGTGTCATGGAGAGAGCAGGTGTTCCTAATGATTCACCTGGTCAGTCTGTCAAGGAGAGAGCAGTGTTCCTAATGATTCACCTGGTCAGTCTGTGTCATGGAGAGAGCAGGTGTTCCTAATGATTCACCTAGTCAGTCTGTGTCATGGAAAGAGCAGGTGTTCCTAATGATTCACCTGGTCAGTCTGTGTCATGGAGAGAGCAGGTGTTCCTAATGATTCACCTGGTCAGTCTGTGTCATGGAGAGAGCAGGTGTTCCTAATGATTCACCTGGTCAGTCTGTGTGATGGAGAAAGCAGGTGTTCCTAATGATTCACCTGGTCAGTCTGTGTCATGGAGAGAGCAGGTGTTCCTAATGATTAACCTGGTCAGTCTGTGTGATGGAGAGAGCAGGTGTTCCTAATGATTCGTCTGTCAAGGAGAGAGCAGGTGTTCCTAATGATTCACCTGGTCAGTCTGTGTGATGGAGAGAGCAGGTGTTCCTAATGATTCACCTGGTCAGTCTGTGTGATGGAGAGAGCAGGTGTTCCTAATGATTCACCTGGTCAGTCTGTGTCATGGATAGAGCAGGTGTTCCTAATGATTCACCTGGTCAGTCTGTGTCCTGGAGAGAGCAGGTGTTCCTAATGATTCACCTGGTCAGTCTGTGTCATGGAGAGAGCAGGTGTTCCTAATGATTCACCTGGTCAGTCTGTGTGATGGAGAGAGCAGGTGTTCCTAATGATTAACCTGGTCAGTCTGTGTCATGGAAAGAGCAGGTGTTCCTAATGATTCACCTGGTCAGTCTGTGTGATGGAGAGAGCAGGTGTTCCTAATGATTCACCTGGTCAGTCTGTGTCCTGGAGAGAGCAGGTGTTCCTAATGATTCACCTGGTCAGTCTGTGTCATGGAGAGAGCAAGGTGTTCCTAATGATTCACCTGGTCAGTCTGTGTCATGGAGAGAGCAGGTGTTCCTAATGATTCACCTGGTCAGTCTGTGTGATGGAGAGAGCAGGTGTTCCTAATGATTAACCTGGTCAGTCTGTGTCATGGAAAGAGCAGGTGTTCCTAATGATTCACCTGGTCAGTCTGTGTGATGGAGAGAGCAGGTGTTCCTAATGATTCACCTGGTCAGTCTGTGTGATGGAGAGAGCAGGTGTTCCTAATGATTAACCTGGTCAGTCTGTGTCATGGAAAGAGCAGGTGTTCCTAATGATTCACCTGGTCAGTCTGTGTGATGGAGAGAGCAGGTGTTCCTAATGATTCACCTGGTCAGTCTGTGTGATGGAGAGAGCAGGTGTTCCTAATGATTCACCTGGTCAGTCTGTGTGATGGAGAGAGCAGGTGTTCCTAATGATTCACCTGGTCAGTCTGTGTGATGGAGAGAGCAGGTGTTCCTAATGATTCACCTGGTCAGTCTGTGTGATGGAGAGAGCAGGTGTTCCTAATGATTCACCTGGTCAGTCTGTGTGATGGAGAGAGCAGGTGTTCCTAATGATTTGTACACTCAGTGTATAACTTTATTTTAGTTGTATTTTGTAGTTAAAATGAAATGTAATTTAATTTATATATAATTTAATCTTTTCTAGAACTGGTTTTTACTGCATGTATTTCTATATTTTTATTTTATTATTTATTCTATATTTTATGTGGCCCCCCCCCCGGGGAGAGTAGCTGCTGCATGTGGCCCCCCGGGGAGAGTAGCTGCTGCATGTGGCCCCCCCGGGGAGAGTAGCTGCTGCATGTGGCCCCCCCCGGGGAGAGTAGCTGCTGCATGTGGCCCCCCGGGGAGAGTAGCTGCTGCATGTGGCCCCCCCGGGAGAGTAGCTGCTGCATGTGGCCCCCCCGGGGAGAGTAGCTGCTGCATGTGGCCCCCCCGGGAGAGTAGCTGCTGCATGTGGCCCCCCCGGGGAGAGTAGCTGCTGCATGTGGCCCCCCGGGGAGAGTAGCTGCTGCATGTGGCCCCCCCGGGGAGAGTAGCTGCTGCATGTGGCCCCCCCGGGGAGAGTAGCTGCTGCATGTGGCCCCCCGGGGAGAGTAGCTGCTGCATGTGGCCCCCCGGGGAGAGTAGCTGCTGCATGTGGCCCCCGGGGAGAGTAGCTGCTGCATGTGGCCCCCCCGGGGAGAGTAGCTGCTGCATGTGGGCCCCCCGGGAGAGTAGCTGCTGCATGTGGCCCCCCGGGGAGAGTAGACTGCTGCATGTGGCCCCCCGGGAGAGTAGCTGCTGCATGTGGCCCCCCCCGGGGAGAGTAGCTGCTGCATGTGGCCCCCCCGGGGGAGAGTAGCTGCTGCATGTGGCCCCCCGGGGAGAGTAGCTGCTGCATGTGGCCCCCCCGGGGAGAGTAGCTGCTGCATGTGGCCCCCCCCGGGGAGAGTAGCTGCTGCATGTGGCCCCCCCGGGGAGAGTAGCTGCTGCATGTGGCCCCCCCGGGGAGAGTAGCTGCTGCATGTGGCCCCCCCGGGAGAGTAGCTGCTGCATGTGGCCCCCCCGGGGAGAGGTAGCTGCTGCATGTGGCCCCCCCCGGGGAGAGTAGCTGCTGCATGTGGCCCCCCCGGAGAGTAGCTGCTGCATGTGGCCCCCCCGGGAGAGTAGCTGCTGCATGTGGCCCCCCCGGGGAGAGTAGCTGCTGCATGTGGCCCCCCCGGGGAGAGTAGCTGCTGCATGTGGGCCCCCCGGGAGAGTAGCTGCTGCATGTGGCCCCCCCGGGGAGAGTAGCTGCTGCAATGTGGCCCCCCCGGGAGAGGTAGCTGCTGCATGTGGCCCCCCCGGGGAGAGTAGCTGCTGCATGTGGCCCCCCCGGGGAGAGTAGCTGCTGCATGTGCCCCCCCCGGGGAGAGTAGCTGCTGCATGTGGCCCCCCCGGAGAGTAGCTGCTGCATGTGGCCCCCCCGGGGAGAGTAGCTGCTGCATGTGGCCCCCCGGGAGAGTAGCTGCTGCATGTGGCCCCCCAGGGAGAGTAGCTGCTGCATGTGGCCCCCCGGGGAGAGTAGCTGCTGCATGTGGCCCCCCGGGGAGAGTAGCTGCTGCATGTTCAGTAGTTAATGAGGATCCTAATAAACTAAACTCTCTCTCGGTCTCTCCCTCTGTCTCCCTCTCCAGCTCTCTGTCTCCCTCTGTTGCTCTCTGTCTCTCCCTCGGTCTCTCCTGCTCTCTCCTCTCTCTCTCTCTCTCTCTCTGCTCTCTCTCTCTCTCTCTCTGTCCTCTGTCTCTCTCTCTCTCTCTGTCTCTGTCNAGCACCTGGTAAATAAAGGTGTTCTCAAACTTTGTCTCTACTGTTAAATAAAGGTGTTCTCAACTAGCCTAACCTGGTAATAAAGGTGTTCTCAACTAGCCTACCTGGTTAAATAGGTGTTCTCAACTAGCTACCTGTTAAAAAAGGTGTTCTCAACTAGCCTAATGGTTAATAAAGGTGTTCTCAACTAGCCTACCTGGTTAAATAAAGGTGTTCTCAACTAGCCTACCTGGTTAAATAAGGTGTTCTCAATAGCCTACCTTACTGGTTAAATAAAGGTGTTCTCAAACTAGCCTACCATTGGTTAAATAAAAGGTGTTCTTCAACTAGCCTAACATGGTTAATAAGGTGTTCTACAAACTAGCCACCTGGTATAATAAAGGTGTTCTTCAACTAGCCTAACTGGGTTAAATAAAGGTGTTCTTCAACTAGCATACCATGGTTAAAAAAGGGTGTTACTTCAACTAGCCTAATTCCTGGTTCAAATAAAGGTGTTCTCAACTACTACGGTAAATAAAGGTGTTCTCAACTAGCCTACTGGTTAAATAGGTGTTCTCAACTAGCCTACCTGGTTAAATAAAGGTGTTCTCAACTGCCTACCTGGTTAAATAAAGGTGTTTCTCATAGCCTACTGGTTAAATAAGGTGTTCTCAACTAGCTACCTGGTTAAATAAAGGTGTTTCACTAGCCTACCTGGTTAAATAAAAGGTGTTCTCAACTAGCCTACCTGGTTAAATAAAGGTGTTCTCAACTAGCCTACCTGGTTAAATAAAGGTGAAATTAAAATAAATAATTTTATTTTTTATTTTTTTTATTTTACCTTTATTTAACCAGGTAGGCAAGTTGAGAACAAGTTCTCATTTACAATTGCGACCTGTGTTACAAACTATCAACGCCCCTGAATAAAGC
Organism: Oncorhynchus kisutch; assembly: GCF_002021735.2. NCBI lineage: Eukaryota > Metazoa > Chordata > Actinopteri > Salmoniformes > Salmonidae > Oncorhynchus > Oncorhynchus kisutch. Next base: position 85,978 of record NW_022262802.1, read on the forward strand.
AACAGGAAGTTAACGTGTCAAAGATTTAGTGAACAAATCAACACAAAGTATATAAAATAACCTTTAATGAGCCAACAACCAGACTGGTTAAGTGATCTAACTACTGATAACTAACTAGCTGACTGGTTAAGTGATCTAACTACTGATAACTAACTAGCTGACTGGTTAAGTAGGGTGATCTAACTACTGATAACTAACTAGCTGACTGGTTAAGTAGGGTGATCTAACTACTGATAACTAACTAGCTGACTGGTTAAGTAGGGTGATCTAACTACTGATAACTAACTAGCTGACTGGTTAAGTAGGGTGATCTAACTACTGATAACTAACTAGCTGACTGGTTAAGTAGGGTGATCTAACTACTGATAACTAACTAGCTGACTGGTTAAGTAGGGTGATCTAACTACTGATAACTAACTAGCTGACTGGTTAAGTAGGGTGATCTAACTACTGATAACTAACTAGCTGACTGGTTAAGTGATCTAACTACTGATAACTAACTAGCTGACTGGTTAAGTAGGGTGATCTAACTACTGATAACTAACTAGCTGACTGGTTAAGTAGGGTGATCTAACTACTGATAACTAACTAGCAGACTGGTTAAGTAGGGTGATCTAACTACTGATAACTAACTAGCAGACTGGTTAAGTAGGGTGATCTAACTACTGATAACTAACTAGCTGACTGGTTAAGTAGGGTGATCTAACTACTGATAACTAACTAGCTGACTGGTTAAGTAGGGTGATCTAACTACTGATAACTAACTAGCTGACTGGTTAAGTAGGGTGATCTAACTACTGATAACTAACTAGCTGACTGGTTAAGTGATCTAACTACTGATAACTAACTAGCTGACTGGTTAAGTAGGGTGATCTAACTACTGATAACTAACTAGCTGACTGGTTAAGTAGGGTGATTAACTACTGTAATTTCAGTACTGATAACTAGTTAGCTGACTGGTTAAGTAGCTTGGTCTAACTACTGTAAGTTCTGCAGTGATAACTAACTAGCAGACTGGTTAAGTAGGGTGATCTAACTACTGATAACTAACTAGCAGACTGGTTAAGTAGGGTGATCTAACTACTGTAGGTTCTGTACTGATAACTAACTAGCTGACTGGTTAATTAGGGTGATCTAACTACTGTAGGTTCTGTAGTGATAACTAACTAGCTGACTGGTTAAGTAGGGTGATCTAACTACTGTAGGTTCTGTACTGATAACTAACTAGCAGACTGGTTAAGTAGGGTGATCTAACTACTGTAGGTTCTGTAGTGATAACTAACTAGCTGACTGGTTAAGTAGGGTGATCTAACTACTGATAACTAACTAGCTGACTGGTTAAGTAGGGTGATCTAACTACTGTAAGTTCTGTACTGATAACTAACTAGCTGACTGGTTAAGTAGGGTGATCTAACTACTGATAACTAACTAGCTGACTGGTTAAGTAGGGTGATCTAACTACTGTAAGTTATGTACTGATAACTAACTAGCAGACTGGTTAAGTAGGGTGATCTAACTACTGATAACTAACTAGCTGACTGGTTAAGTAGGGTGATCTAACTACTGATAACTAACTAGCTGACTGGTTAAGTAGGGTGATCTAACTACTGTAAGTTCTGTACTGATAACTAACCAGCTGACTGGTTAGTAGGGTGATCTAACTACTGTAGGTTCTGTACTGATAACTAACTAGCAGACTGGTTAAGTAGGGTGATCTAACTACTGTAGGTTCTGTAGTGATAACTAACTAGCTGACTGGTTAAGTAGGGTGATCTAACTACTGTAGGTTCTGTACTGATAACTAACTAGCAGACTGGTTAAGTAGGGTGATCTAACTACTGTAGGTTCTGTACTGATAACTAACTAGCAGACTGGTTAAGTAGGGTGATCTAACTACTGATAACTAACTAGCAGACTGGTTAAGTAGGGTGATCTAACTACTGATAACTAACTAGCTGACTGGTTAAGTAGGGTGATCTAACTACTGATAACTAACTAGCAGACTGGTTAAGTAGGGTGATCTAACTACTGATAACTAACTAGCTGACTGGTTAAGTAGGGTGATCTAACTACTGATAACTAACTAGCTGACTGGTTAAGTAGGGTGATCTAACTACTGATAACTAACTAGCTGACTGGTTAAGTAGGGTGATCTAACTACTGATAACTAACTAGCAGACTGGTTAAGTAGGGTGATCTAACTACTGATAACTAACTAGCTGACTGGTTAAGTAGGGTGATCTAACTACTGATAACTAACTAGCTGACTGGTTAAGTAGGGTGATCTAACTACTGATAACTAACTAGCTGACTGGTTAAGTAGGGTGATCTAACTACTGATAACTAACTAGCTGACTGGTTAAGTAGGGTGATCTAACTACTGATAACTAACTAGCTGACTGGTTATAAAGCCAACGAGAAGAGCAGGAAAACACGAGATAAAATGTTTTTAAGAAAGATTTAACTTACAGCTTTGGTCTCCGTCTTGACATTGAATAAATTGAATCTTTGTAGTCGTGCTTTCATCCCATCCGCCGTAAAACCTTTACCGGGAGATTGAGCTACAGTAACTAGCTAAACAACTAGTTAAACAACTATCTAACCACTAGTTAAGTTACAGGGAGACGGTGTTTTTCTCCCTCGGTTGGTTCTGAACGGAACAAAGTGGACGTGATGCCTCCGGTCGAAGCTTCCCTCCCGGTAATGAACCGCTGTTTCTGACCCTCCGGTTTCACCCTCCGTCCGTCTCAAGCTGTCAAATACAACACTAACGTCTGGACACCGGGGGACGACACTTTGTCTATGATAAGAACGGTCAAAAACACACACACACAAATAAAATACTTATTTCAAGATATGAACGAGTTCAGATTGTAAGAAAAGTTTTTGATTAACTTTGTCCATTTTCTTTATGAGGGGAAGCGGATTGATCAACTTCCGGAAGGAAACGAGAACTAGAAGACACTAAATCCCATGGATGGGACGTACTGTTGATCCAAACGAGTAGCTACATTTCTATTTATTTAATTAATTAATTTATTATTTATTTATTTATTTGACCTTTATTTAACCAGGTAGGCTAGTTCAGAACAAGTTCTCATTTACAATTGCGACCCTGACCAAGATAAAGCAAAGCAGTTCGACAGATACAACAACACAGAGTTACACATGGAGTAAAACAGACATAACAGTCAATAATACAGTATAAACAAGTCTATATATGATGTGAGCAAATGAGGTGAGATAAGGGAGGTAAAGATAAAAAGGCCATGATGGCGAAGTAAATACAATATAGCAAGTAAAACACTGGAATGGTAGATTTGCAATGGAAGAATGTGCAAAGTAGAGATAAAAACATAATGGGTTGCAACATGCCACCTTCTCTGAAGACGGGTTTGATGAGTAACTGACTGACTGTTTTTCTGTAAATCACTGACTTATACATTTGGGTTATACACACCAGTAAAAAAAAAACACAGAGATTGAAACTGTGGAATTAGACTCGGCTACTAAGTAGTTCGGGAAAAGGCTACTTTCAAAATCAAGATGGAACTGAGAGTCGGACCTCTGAAGAAGAGGAAGTTACAAAAAAAATCATGAATTTAACTTTTATCAAACACGAATCGCGACGAAAAGTGACTTAACTTTTTTATTTTATTTTTTTAAGTGTTCAACGACGTCACCTGGTGGCACAAAATGTAGTTGAATCTCTGCGCTCTCAATTCAAAAGGGGGCTTTATTGGCATGGGGGGGGGGGGACAATCGTTTTTCACTTGCTTTGGCAATCACAAATTAACAATTTAAAAAATGCTCTCTGCCATCTCTCGCTCTCATTCTATAATCTATTTGCATACACTTCAGTGACAAACAGAAGATTTATGACAACATTGAACAGTGAACCGTCAATAAGGAAAATACACTAGATATAGACAACCTAGATGGGTAAACTATAGAGAATGGTAGCAGACAGTATTACCACTAGATATAGACAACCTAGATGGGTAACTATTGAGAATACTAGCAGACTGTATTAACACCAGATATAGACAACCTAGATGGGTAAACTATAGAGAATGCTAGCAGACTGTATTACCACTAGATATAGACAACCTAGATGGGTACCTATAGAGAATGGTAGCAGACTGTATTACCACTAGATATAGACAACCTAGATGGGTAAAACTATAGAGAATGGTAGCAGACCACATTACCACTAGATATATACAACCTAGATGGTCAACTATAGAGACTGGTAGCAGACCGCATTACCACTAAATATAGACAACCTAGATGGGTACCTATTGAGAATACTAGCAGACTGTATTACCACTAGATATAGACAACCTAGATGGTAAACTATAGAGAATGATAGCAGACTGTATTACCACTAGATATAGACAACCTAGATGGGTAAACTATAGAGAATGGTAGCAGACTGTATTACCACTAGATATAGACAACCTAGATGGGTAAACTATAGAGAATGCTAGGAGACTGTATGGTCGCCCCTAAAGCCAGAAAGGACTGTGTCCCCACATGCGTGGGTGGAAACTAAAGTCATTTCACTACCTAAAGATAGCAAAACGCACTCTTGCTGGCTCTAAAAGCCAAACAATCAGTTCGCTGCCTGCTCTGACTAAACTGATGGAGGGAATTGTGGTTTGACCAAATACAATGCTATTTTTTTTAATATATATATATATATTTTGCAGAGAACAAGTTAACTACTGACTTTCAGCATATAGATGTAACGGATGTGAAACGGCTAGCTTAGTTAGCGGTGTTCGCGCTAAATAGCGTTTCAATCGGTGACGTCACCTGCTCTAAGACCTTGAAGTAGTGGTTCCCCCTTTGCTCTGCAAGGGCCGCGGCTTCTGTGGAGCGATGGGTAACGACGCTTCGGTGGGTGACTGTTGTTGATGTGTGCAGAGGGTCCCTGGTTCGCGCCCGGGTATGGCGAGGGGACGGTCTAAACTGAACTGGCTCAGATGACTGCTGATTGGTTAAAATAAACATGTACTGAACTGGCTCAGATGAATTGGATAATAGGATGGGAGTTGGAGCTGTTGTTGGGATTTCAGCGCAGCTCTTTCCATGTTATTGATCATGGGTTGTTGATGTGTGCATCAACAACCCATTGATGTGATCATAAATTGGTATGGGTTTTACATCACGTGGTCGGAGAGCTACTTCCGCCAATAGAACCCAGAGACTGTTGTTCAATGGAAGCTTCTTGAAACATCAGATATGTACAGCAGCTGTCTCTCAGGGCATTGTCAATGTACAGCGAACTGTCTCTCAGGGCATCTTCAATGTACAGCGAGCTGTCTCTCAGGGCATCTTCAATGTACAGTGAGCTGTCTCTCAGGGCATCTTCAATGTACAGCGAACTGTCTCTCAGGGCATCTTCAATGTACAGCGAGCTGTCTCTCAGGGCATCTTCAATGTACAGTGAGCTGTCTCTCAGGGCATCTTCAATGTATCTCAGGGCATCTTCAATGTACAGCGAGCTGTCTCTCAGGGCATCTTCAATGTACAGCGAGCTGTCTCTCAGGGCATCGTCAATGTACAGCGAGCTGTCTCTCAGGGCATCGTCAATGTACAGCGAGCTGTCTCTCAGGGCATCTTCAATGTACAGCGAACTGTCTCTCAGGGCATCTTCAATGTACAGCGAGCTGTCTCTCAGGGCATCTTCAATGTACAGTGAGCTGTCTCTCAGGGCATCTTCAATGTACAGCGAGCTGTCCCTCAGGGCATCTTCAATGTACAGCGAGCTGTCTCTCAGGGCATCTTCAATGTACAGTGAGCTGTCTCTCAGGGCATCTTCAATGTACAGTGAGCTGTCTCTCAGGGCATCTTCAATGTACAGCCAGCTGTCTCTCAGGGCATCTTCAATGTACAGCCAGCTGTCTCTCAGGGCATCTTCAATGTACAGCCAGCTGTCTCTCAGGGCATCTTCAATGTACAGCCAGCTGTCTCTCAGGGCATCTTCAATGTACAGCGAGCTGTCTCTCAGGGCATCGTCAATGTACAGCGAGCTGCCTCTCAGGGCATCGTCAATGTACAGCGAACTGTCTCTCAGGGCATCTTCAATGGAAGCTTCTTTAACATCAGATATGTACAGTGTGGTAACCCTGGTTTGTCCTCAGAACAGCCTCAATTCATCAGGACATGGACTCTACAAGGTGTTGAAAGCGTTCCCCAGGGATGCTGGTCCATGTTGACTCTACAAGGTGTGCAAAGCCTTCCCCAGGGATGCTGGTCCATGTTGACTCTACAAGGTGTGTAAAGCCTTCCACAGGGATGCTGGCCCATGTTGACTCTACAAGGTGTTGAAAGCCTTCCACAGGGATGCTGGTCCATGTTGACTCTACAAGGTGTGGAAAGCCTTCCACAGGGATGCTGGTCCATGTTGACTCTACAAGGTGTTGAAAGCCTTCCACAGGGATGCTGGTCCATGTTGACTCTACAAGGTGTTGAAAGCGTTCCACAGGGATGCTGGTCCATGTTGACCCCAATGCTTCCCACAGTTGTGTCAAAGTTGGCTGGATGTCCTTTTGGGTGGTGGACCGTTCTTGATACAGAGGAAATTGTTGAGTGTAAAAACCCAGCAGCGTTGCAGTTCTTGACACACTCAAACCAGTGCGCCTGGCACCTACGATTATACCCCTGTACAAAGGCACTTCAATCTGTTGTCTGCCCATTCACCCTCTGAATGACACACACAATCCATGTCTCATTTATCTCAAGGCTTCATCTCTACACTGATTGAAGTGGATTTAACAAGTGACATCAATAAGGGATCATATCTTTCACCTGGATTCACCTGGTCAGTCTGTGTCATGGAGAGAGCAGGTGTTCCTAATGATTCACCTGGTCAGTCTGTCAAGGAGAGAGCAGGTGTTCCTAATGATTCATCTGGTCAGTCTGTGTCATGGAGAGAGCAGGTGTTCCTAATGATTCACCTGGTCAGTCTGTCAAGGAGAGAGCAGGTGTTCCTAATGATTCACCTGGTCAGTCTGTGTCATGGAGAGAGCAGGTGTTCCTAATGATTCACCTAGTCAGTCTGTGTCATGGAAAGAGCAGGTGTTCCTAATGATTCACCTGGTCAGTCTGTGTCATGGAGAGAGCAGGTGTTCCTAATGATTCACCTGGTCAGTCTGTGTCATGGAGAGAGCAGGTGTTCCTAATGATTCACCTGGTCAGTCTGTGTGATGGAGAAAGCAGGTGTTCCTAATGATTCACCTGGTCAGTCTGTGTCATGGAGAGAGCAGGTGTTCCTAATGATTAACCTGGTCAGTCTGTGTGATGGAGAGAGCAGGTGTTCCTAATGATTCGTCTGTCAAGGAGAGAGCAGGTGTTCCTAATGATTCACCTGGTCAGTCTGTGTGATGGAGAGAGCAGGTGTTCCTAATGATTCACCTGGTCAGTCTGTGTGATGGAGAGAGCAGGTGTTCCTAATGATTCACCTGGTCAGTCTGTGTCATGGATAGAGCAGGTGTTCCTAATGATTCACCTGGTCAGTCTGTGTCCTGGAGAGAGCAGGTGTTCCTAATGATTCACCTGGTCAGTCTGTGTCATGGAGAGAGCAGGTGTTCCTAATGATTCACCTGGTCAGTCTGTGTGATGGAGAGAGCAGGTGTTCCTAATGATTAACCTGGTCAGTCTGTGTCATGGAAAGAGCAGGTGTTCCTAATGATTCACCTGGTCAGTCTGTGTGATGGAGAGAGCAGGTGTTCCTAATGATTCACCTGGTCAGTCTGTGTCCTGGAGAGAGCAGGTGTTCCTAATGATTCACCTGGTCAGTCTGTGTCATGGAGAGAGCAGGTGTTCCTAATGATTCACCTGGTCAGTCTGTGTCATGGAGAGAGCAGGTGTTCCTAATGATTCACCTGGTCAGTCTGTGTGATGGAGAGAGCAGGTGTTCCTAATGATTAACCTCGTCAGTCTGTGTCATGGAAAGAGCAGGTGTTCCTAATGATTCACCTGGTCAGTCTGTGTGATGGAGAGAGCAGGTGTTCCTAATGATTCACCTGGTCAGTCTGTGTGATGGAGAGAGCAGGTGTTCCTAATGATTCACCTGGTCAGTCTGTGTGATGGAGAGAGCAGGTGTTCCTAATGATTCACCTGGTCAGTCTGTGTGATGGAGAGAGCAGGTGTTCCTAATGATTTGTACACTCAGTGTATAACTTATTTTAGTTGTATTTTGTAGTTAAAATGAAATGTAATTTTAATTTATATATAATTTAATCTTTTCTAGAACTGGTTTTTACTGCATGTATTTCTATATTTTTATTTTATTATTTATTTCTATATTTTATGTGGCCCCCCCGGGGAGAGTAGCTGCTGCATGTGGCCCCCGGGGAGAGTAGCTGCTGCATGTGGCCCCCCGGGAGAGTAGCTTGCTGCATGTGGCCCCCCCGGGGAGAGTAGCTGCTGCATGTGGCCCCCCGGGGGGGGAGTAGCTGCTGCATGTGCCCCCCCGGGGAGAGTAGCTGCTGCATGTGGCCCCCGGGGAGAGTAGCTGCTGCATGTGGCCCCCCGGGGAGAGTAGCTGCTGCATGTGGCCCCCCCCGGGGAGAGTAGGGCTGGCTGCATGTGGCCCCCGGGGAGAGTAGCTGCTGCATGTGGCCCCCCGGGGAGAGTAGCTGCTCTGCATGTGGCCCCCGGGGAGAGTAGCTGCTGCATGTGGCCCCCCGGGGAGAGTAGCTGCTGCATGTGGCCCCCCGGGGGAGAGTAGCTGCTGCATGTGGCCCCCGGGGAGAGTAGCTGCTGCATGTGGCCCCCCGGGGAGAGTAGCTGCTGCATGTGGCCCCCCGGGGAGAGTAGCTGCTGCATGTGGCCCCCCCGGGGAGAGTAGCTGCTGCATGTGGCCCCCCCGGGGAGAGTAGCTGCTGCATGTGGCCCCCCCCGGGGAGAGTAAGCTGCTGCATGTGGCCCCCCGGGAGAGTAGCTGCTGCATGTGGCCCCCCGGGGAGAGTAGCTGCTGCATGTGGCCCCCCGGGGAGAGTAGCCTGCTGCAT